>NC_143014.1:315817142-316042142 GCF_055824585.1 Amblyomma mixtum
TGCCTCAGGTTGTAGGTGGACGGCGCCGCCTACTCGCTGGGCGATTCTGGTGTCCACTGATTGGAATGGATTAGAGAAGCTTTACTGATCTCAAAGAACAATGGGTTGGGATTAATGGCCCCCTAACAGAGGGCAACCTTTCCCACCAAGTCAGCAATTTGGCTTGCGGGTTCCTGTCACGCTCCCTCAAGAGCCTAAGCCAGGCCTTCCGGAAGGGAGCCGGTAGAAGGTCTTTTGGAGGTGGATTTTCTTTCCAGTCCCATAGGATGCGTTCGTCTGTTGCTGTGTTGCCGCAATGTAACCAGTTAGGATCGATGGGTTGTGTTGTAATTTTGGACGGAAGATGGGGGTCGTGACTGTACCAGCTTGAGCTCTACGTAGGCTTCTGGCCTGTTGTCTGATAAGGTCCGGGTCAGGTGCAGGGTAAAGTTTCCGCGCCTGACTGATTGATTGGTCATTTCCGGGTAATGAAAGATTCTTTGATGTGGGACTCCGAGACACTCCCTGATCCCTTCTGGTTTGCTAGAGCTCGGGCAGATCGGTTAATTTTCCCGTTTTCCGCATTTCCCTCGTGAGCAGGGACCCAAATATCTTCTACAAGGCTTTTCCTTTGGCTGTGTTTGATCAGACCGCCGGCTGGAGAGCAAATCAGGCCTTTGTTATAATTTTTGATCGCAATCCTAGAGTCGCTAATCATTGTGCCTGCACTGTCGTCCCTGAGAGCTAATGCAATGGCTATCTTTTTGGCCTCTGTTGCTGAAGTTACTACTGATCTACTGATCCAGTTACGCTCCCTAATCAGACGCTTCGCACAGACGGACACTGCTGAAACTCGAGGAGTGTGGCTAAATGTCCTATCGAACTAAAAGTTTAGCGCCTGAGAAGGAAACAGAGGCGTCGGTTACTAACACTTGCAAAAGCCCTCGTCACTCCTTGGATACGAAAATCGACCGGTCTAGAATTTTTCCTGCCTAGTGCAGCTTTCCAGTTTGTTTCGGTTGTCTTGTTCGCGTTTCATTTGACGCTGACAGTGCGTTAAAGCGCACTTGGTAATCGGAATTGATCCTGATCTGTGCACTACAGCGCGCTTATCTCTTCTCTCATTCCTTCCTTCACTGCTGTTGAGGTGTGCAACAAACACTTTGTGCTGAACCCTGACCACTGCTCATACAGCGTGTATCGTCGCGTCAAGATCGAGGGATCAAAAGTCAATTATTTTGTACTTCGAAACGCTTTGTAGGGTCTGCACTCAAGAGATCTTTTTGTTGATACCTGCTGAATAACCTGCATTCATACGAGCTTTGTAAACCATACTAGTAAAATTAACGCATGATTTCTTGGGCCCTTAATGAGCAAATTAATGAGTACCGCTGAAAGCGCGTAAAGAAAAATTGATTGCGCTTCCCTCCTTGACGATTCACTTCTAGGTTCCATCAAACTGTTCATTTATTCTATTTCTAGCTTTAGGGTTAGAGCATAAAATACGACCTTTTTGTTCAATAATTACTGACCACACTCAACAAGGGAGCACTCTTTTCAAAACCGACTATGAATCTCCTATGACCGGCTACAAATCCAAACTTAGAGCGCTCCATCCCATTGGCACAGAAGCGCTGAATTTCTCGAATAAATTTAACCCCTTCAACACGCGAAAATTTATTTTCTGTTCTTTGTACATGGCTCCAGCACTGCGATTAGCAATGTTGAGCACTGAACAGACAAATGCTATCATGCCGCTGCAGCGGAGACGTGTTTACGTGCACAAAAACAGCTGCACGTAATAATAGGCGCCTTCACGGCCGGAACGGTCGTAATGGGAATGAACGTTAATGCCGAAGATGCTAGCGGGGAATTTGACCTCTGTGTCGATGTTAGGAGTGTCGTGTGTTTTATACTGCGTTCCATCGCAAATGTCTACTCTATTCGCAGGAGAAATGCTTTCCGATTGCCCGTGGCTCCCGTAGCACCCGCAGCCACGGAAATTACATTCTAAACAAGGAAAAAATAGTTATTGTGGTCCCTCTGTTTTAGAGGTGAAGAGCTATTTAGATTAATGGACAACATGATACATCTGCGGAGTGCCAGTGGTGAAGGGGCGAGTGGGGTGTTTTGAACTGTCCTAAACAGGCACTTTAGATATGCGGCTGAGTCTTTTAATTATTAATTTATTTTCAGTACATCAAATGGCCCCGTGCCGGGGTATTACATAAGGGGTGAACATTCGCCATGAGAGATCAGTTTTCATTGAAACGCTTGAAGTGTAGCTTGGTAGCTTAGCAGAAGTGTGAATTGACTGTGATGGAACTTAGGCTCCCTACTATGCTCTATACAATAAGTGTCTGACGTTCTTGCGATTTTTCCTCGAAAACTACAAACTTATATGGTATGCATGAGTCATCACCTAGAATGTTTGAGTATTTCGCGTAGGATTACCACATGGGATTATACTACTCCAAGTCTCTGATCTAGCTTATTCCCCTACTAAACCGATTTGAAGGACAATCAGCAGTATTTTTTCTACTTCCTCTGAATTTACTAAAACTTTTTCAGTCCGTTGTACGCAGTTTCCAGGAAATTTGTGCCGAATTTTGCAGCGGAGAGAACAAATGTCAAAATTTCGTGCTTCGTGGCCTCAATCGTGCAGATTTTGCGGGCAAGCTTGTGTCTGTGACATCACTGGATGCATACATGGTCTGTTCTGAAAGTAGTAGGACTGGTGTTTTTCTGGGCGAACGGGCGGACGAGAGGTATTCTGCGCGTGCAGGATCGTTGAAGGGGGATATTGGGAATGCTGGGGAAAATCGGCAGTCGGCTCTCCGCCGTTAAAAAGAGGAGGTCGCTTGTACTGTGAACCCCTGTCGAAACGTCTCGTCCCGCAGAATCGTCGAGCGTTTACTGCATCAGCGATACGCGACCAAATTTTGAGTAAATCTTGGTAAAACGGGCAAAGAGACTCACAACATGATTAAGGAGGCCTTCGGGGACGCTTCCATGGGTAGATCAGATGTGTTTGATAGGCACAAGCTTTTCCGAGAAGGTAAGGAAAGAGTGGAGGAAGACGACCGCTTCAGACGCCCTTCGACCAGCAAGACCAACGGAAATGTGTAGCGAGGGAAACATTTACTTAACAGTGATCTATCAGAATGATTGCTGATGACTTGAGCATTCCTCAAACCCACGTTTTTGGGATCGTGACAGAAAAGTTACCCATGAGGAAAGCGTGCGCGAAGTTGGTGCCGGGAGTGTTGTCAGAGGAGGAAAAGGCCAACCGGTAGGATCTTCTTCGTCATCTGAATGAGGACCCCGATTTTTTGTCCCGCACAAGGCGGCAACGCTGTCTCAGCCCCCAACAGCCTCGACTTGGCCCTGCCATACTTTTTTCTATTGCCGAGAATAAAATCGACGCTCGAGGGGAAACATCACGGATCGGTAGAGGTGGTTCAACAGGCCGTGACGAGGGAGCTAAACAGCATTCCGGTCCAGGCGTTCCTGGAGGCGTACGAAAATTGTAAAACTCATTAGCAGCAGTGAGTAGGTGCGGAAGGGTGCTACCTTGAAAAATTGTAATCGTTTGTACTATTCTCTTGAATAAATTTTGTTTAAAAAAGAGTCCTACTACTTTCAGAACAGACCACGTATGCTGGACAGAATTTCAATCTGGTTTCTAGCCATTTCAGTCAACTAGTGATCGAACCTCTCACCTAGAGTCGCCAGTTTCGCCAATCAACGCGAATACGACAGGGTCGATGGCAGTATCCGTGACGTTCATTGATGGTTAGTCGTGACACTATCATTTGGTGGAAACCCAGTTTCGGTTTCGGTTTTCAGATTTTTACTCTTTTTAACACTCCTACTTATATTTTGAAAAACGGCTTTGTCCACCGGAGTGAGGGCACTCTATGGTATGAGCTGTGATTATCAACTCGAATTATTAAAAAAGAACGTAGTTGACGTTGAATATACTTTCTAGGGATAGCCGACTTGAATGGAATTATTAGACTGATTTTTAGACTGTGATTATTAGACTATCCGTAACTGACGTCCCGACCCTCTCGATCGCATTCATAGAACGCAGGGAGTCCTCATACCACTGCTTGCGCGGTGGTGCAGCGGTTAAGCGATGCGCCACTGCCCGGCAGGCGGGTGCTTCAAACAGAGCCACCGGTGCGGCTTGAGAGGCCCAGGTTTCTCTTCGCCAGCCCCGCACGGCTCATGCACAGGCCACATGAGTAATAACGAATTGCATAGAATTTATTTCAATTAACTTCACAGCCACGCACCACGAGCTGCAGGCTACTCACAATCCAGTAGGTAGGGTGCCACGTGCCAGTGTGGCCAGGTGTGGTTGACGTCACAAGGTCAGGAGTCCTCTTACGACCAGTCGGAAAATTTTGTGACAGAGAAGCCGTAACTTCTTTGTGAGATGAAAACCTAAATGCTGTCGAATTAAGAGCGCCGAGTGTTAAAAGGTTTTTATTGCTTACCCGTCGTATTCTGCTGTTTGCCCGGCACCTTCATTGTTCATCTCTTAGTTGCGCAGCTACTTAGTCCCTGGGCACATGTCAGAGTCAGTCAAGCACCTTTCTGAGAGACATAATGATGACATTCATGAAGGGCTGCGTGTGGATGGAGAAGTGGTTGAATATGGTAACATGTACTAAATAAAAGAATTACATCACGTAAAAAAGATTAAACACGGCCGAAACCGAATGATCACCTGCACAAGCGCGCGCTCAAAACTGGCATATGTACCCATCGGGGAAATGTTTACGGATTGCATGGGCTCAACGTCCAAAATGGACCCAGGCTATGTGGACGCTATAGTGAAGGGCACCGGAAATTTCGACCAATCTTTAACATGCTCTGACCTCGCACAATACACGGGTCTCTGGAATTTCGCCTCCACCGGAATTCAAACGCCGCGGCTGGGATCGAACCCGCGGGTTTCGGGTCGGCAGCTGAGCGCCATAACCACTGAGCAACTGCGGCGGCCTCTGAGGGAAACCCCAGCGGCCAAGGTATTCGGCCCAATACTGGAAGTATATTGCCAAAGTCCGGTTCTGGATAGGACCTGAGTGAAACCATCCATTTTCAAGGTAATTTTCACACGGGAATGCACTTGTGAATAATGTAACGTTGCATAGTACAAGGAACTTCAGAAGGGCGTGTAGTACCTAAAAGGGAAGCTGCACACCCTGAAACCTGCAGTTCTAGCTCGCCAAGAAGGACGTTCATAAGCGTGCAATACGCACGGCCCGTTCTCAGTGTTCAGTGTTTCCTGTCCATTCTGAGTCAGGCTATCAACGCTTCTACCTGTGAGAGTGCATCCGTAGTTTTGTGTATCCGTCCGTTCAGGTTCTCAAATGAAACATGTTCAATACCTACGGTGTCTGAAAGAGTAGCTGATGCTGCATCGCGAAGAGGTATGCCGTCACCAACTATATTACGATAACGAGAAGCCCTGAAGAGTGTTATTCAGTCCCCGCAACTAGGTGTCACCAATTAAATTGATTTATTCGATTACACAAGCCGAGACAACGCAGCAAGCCATGAAACAACCACTTAGCGTTTCGTTTATTGCCTTGCATTGTGTCTCAATATTCTTTCGTTTGCATGTCTATTTGAGTGTTGAACTTTTTTTGCTTCCCTGAATTGTCGCTAATGGTTATTATTTTATTCTACCGGATTTGCAATAATCTTGTTTAAGCACAGTGCGGAGCGCCATTGTGGCGCACCGAGTGCAGGGGGCACGCGTCTGCGTACACCTGTCTGATAGGCTGCATGACGTGGACTCCTCATGTTGCTGATGGCCTGCTAGCCCTGAACCGACTCAACTCTTTTAGCGAGCGCGGTGTGGGCGGTCTTAAGTTGGATGCGGAAATGTTCCACAAGGACGTTCATCTGGGGGTGGTACACGGTGGTGCGCAGGCGAGTCGTGCCGAGAATTGGAAGTATCTCAACAAAGGCAGATGACTCGAACTGTATGTCGAGGCCCCTGATGATTGTGGAAGGACATCCAATCAGGGCCTCCCAGATTGAAAGGAGGAGCAGATGTGGCGGTGGAGGCAGCAATATCGCGGAGTGGTGTAGCTTCTGGCCTGCGGCTGTACCTATGCATGTAACAGCGGCTTTGCAAGGTGCAAGTGGTCCGGCTAGATAGATGTGGGCCATATCAAGGCCTGATTCGGGTGGAACAAAACAAGTTTCTCTTTTTTACTGTGACTTCGAGCCGACCCCTTCCGTTGAATTTCCTATCCAAATTTATTTATTGATGCTTGTTATTTTAAAATATGTTTTAACCCTAACCTATTTGTTTCCTCTATTTTCAAACCAATCTCCTCAAAATGTTTCGAGATTAATTCGTTTTTGCAGATTTCTCAATTTTTATGTATGAGCCACTTGAGATAAGCCTGAATGAATTTTTATTCTGTTTGGATCTGGATCAAACCCTGGCCAATCCCCCACCATAGCTATGTACCACCGCTTCAGAGGCAACAACAACGACAACAACAACAACCCGAAGGTCGAGCCTTTTTTTCCACGCACGTCGTGACGCTTCCTCTTCATCGCGCGCTTCCATCGTCCAGAGGTGGCGCTGTTGCAGAAAATTCTGGGCCGCGGTTGAACTGCTCTGGTCAGGACGAGGAGACGACCGGCAAGCGTATCCTGACTCACCTTGAGGAGCCCCGCATCTTGCACCGGCTGCTGGCGGAAGGCCGGGGCATGCAGATGCCCATCTCAGTGCTGGTGGCAGTGTGGCATTACGGGTCTGACCTGGTGTTCGGCCACCTGTCGGTGCTGCTCTCTCTGGTGGAGTCCGGGGTGCTCCTAGACCACCGGGTGAGCGGCGGCTGCCTGGCCTACCCGTACACCGCCCTCCACAACTGGTGCCAGCCGTCCAGGTGCCGTGAGTGCAGTGCGATACGCTTTTAGCTGACTCTCCTGAGGCGTCAGTCGTCTCCTGTGTGAAGTCTTTCATTGACGTGTGTTCATTTCCCTGAGTCCAGTTCCTTCCATTGCAATGGCCGACAAGGAAGACCAGCCATAGAATGCAAGGGCTGCTGACGCCATACAGAGGGCGGCAAGCACTGATGCCGGCTTCATCAACAACAAAATAGTGAGCTTGGAATGGAGCCTCGACGACATCGATATTGAAAGACCCTGAGGCAAAGGAAAGGTCGGAAACAGATGCTTTGCGTGAGAGAAGAAAAGAAAATACGCCATTGCTCTGAAGGCTATGTTCACGTCCCAGTTGAAGAGCAACAACGTTGAGCACCACCTTCGACTACGGATCGATATTCAGCCACACCTGAGGCATCTTCATATCCTGAGGGTATATGGCCACTTCCACGATGAGACTGGGGTTCATCTTATTCTCGAATACGCGCCCAAAGGAGAGCTCTACAAGGAGCTCACCACAGCAACTGTGTTTGATGACAAGAAATCCGCTACTTACATCAACCAAGTTTCCAAGGCTCTCCAGTACTGCCACGGCAAGAAAGCCATACACCGTGACATAAAACTAGAGAATATCCTGATCGGTTCAACGGTGTGCTGAAAATAGCAGGCTTTGGCTGGTCCGTCCATGCTGTGTCCTCAAGGCGTTAAACCCTGTGCGGTACCATGGATTGCTTGCCACAAGAAATAGTTAAGAACAGCGTCTACGAGAAGAAAGTGGATCTCTCGGCTCTGGGTATCCTGATCTATCAGTACCTTGTCGAAAGCCTCTTTTAAGTCGAGCACCGCAGACACTACCTATGACAGGATCCGACGTGTGGACCTGCAGACCCCTGTTCATGTCTACGATGATGCCAAGGATCTCATTATTCTAACCAGCCGGCAAACTGTGTTAGCCTTGCTTCACCGCAGTGTGGAGCGCCATTGTGGCCCACCGCGTAGCAGGCGTCGGGTTTCTGATTGGCTGAGAGACGAGGAACTCTGACGCTCCTCTTGGCCTGATAGCGTTTGCGAAAAAAATTGATCAGTTGCTTTGCAAGTGTGAGTTTTTGCGCCCATGCTCAAAGACTATTCTAACATTTTAACATTGTCTTTGTGCATAAAGGCCAATTTTGCCGCTTACTCGCTTCGAGAGAACGAATTTTAGTTTGATTCCAAGTTTTGGACCTAGAATCGGGCGCCAGATGTTGTGTTATACCATGCCGCGAATTTCAAATTCCTTACGTACCTATGGCGCTAAGGTGATACTATATAAAGTGTATTTATTGTTTTCATTCTCTTATTGTTTGCTTACAATTCTCAGAGTATTATCAAGTATTTAAGTAATTTTGCACGCTGTATGTTCGCTATCTCACATGTCGAGGGGGCTAGGGTTCAATTCAAGTGAAAAAAAAAATTGTTTTTTGTCTGAGCCTGCCTACATCTTTATTATGTCAATGAAATTGAAATGCCAATAAAAATGAAATGAATAAAAAGGGTCTTCAGATTGCTGCCATTACTTCAGTGACAAATGGGCTACAGCAGGTGAGCATGCAGCCTGCCCACGGCCTGGAAACGTCTCTTGTAAAACGTTTTGACAGCGAACCAGGTTTGAAGTCTACTGAAATTTTTTGCACTTAGACACAAACAACATGTAAGCACTACTTACGCCTGGTCAGAAAACTCGAGCAATTGATACACTGTAGTTGTATCGAAACTGTGTGTCAGGCTGTAGCTTCGGCGAGTGTGCCTCACTAGAATGTGGCAAGCTCAGTCACAGCTGGGCTTCGTTGTTTTAGACATCGGCTTCAGGACTACAGTGGTGCCGAACGTAGCGGAAGGACGAGAAACGACCCATGTTTCAGTTGCGCCACATTTTCCATCGCTGGTGAGTGAGCTGTAGAGAATTCGCCCTTGGACGGGAAGTAGGCTGCTTGAAGCGTATATTTAGGGGCAGTAATTTCTGGGGGCGTGGCATTGACAGTCATCGCAGCATGTGCTAAAAAAGCTGTGCGCAGGGTTTAGTGATCTGGGCCCGCTCCTTCGTTTCTCTTAGAAGGAAATATCCGCTCTAGAAACAAGGATAAGTGCTTGCTTGTCGTCGGTAACACTGCCCTTGTTCGTTGCGCCGCTTCTCCCTATGAAGTTTGCGTTTGTGTGCCACTGATCACTACCTGCTGTACTTGCGATGAGTGGTTGTGCCAGAAACGTAATACATTCATTTCTTATCACTGTTTGTCGCACTACCAGTGTATTTTGTGACGCTTTTTGCGTCCCATCGGACCGTGATGAGAGCCCTCAGTGTTGGTGTTTTTTATGAACGTACAGGCTTGTTGCAATGATCGCACTAGACACTAATACATTTTACAAGAGGGGCGCGGTGTGGTTGTTGCTGATCTTAGTAGAGGCAGGGATATGACACTGTGGTATTAGAGGAGATGTTTCTCGTTCTACTTTAAATGTAGCGTTCATGGTTTGACTTTGTTTTTAAGAAAATGATTCTACGAGTAAACAGTAAAACACCTGGAAGATCTGGTAAAAAAGCTGTTTGCCACATCGTACGTGAAATTAGAGTTTTTTTGATGCACATATGTAATAAATATTGTGGCTGGCGATCTAACGTAATTTTGTTGACTGCTTCGTTAGAACGACAATAAAACAGCCTGCTGTGGTCTGCGGTAGGCAACAACAGCAACTCGCGAGCAATGACGCTTCCTGTACCCAGATGTATACCTTCTCTTGTGATTCTAGGAGCATCGACTAATTGCGCTAGGGATAGTGTGGGCACGTTGCGAGCAAGACAGGGGACATCGAGTGTGCAGTCCTAGTTTTAAATTCTCTGCGCATTTCCTCCGGCACCTTGTTCAACTTCATTGTCTTCGAAAGGAGCTTGCAGCACTAACTACTGTTCGCAACTGCGGATGAAGCTTGAGGAAGGCTCCGTCCTTGCAACTCGATTTCACTCGTGGATGAAGTGACTACGACCACATCTTGTCTTGACGACAACCTGACAATGGCTCTTTGGAAGAAGTTTTTTCATGCGCGATAAAAGAGAAGACCTTCCATTCTAGATTACGGTCATACGAACGCCTAACACGAACATGACTTTGCCACACTCGAAAAATAGCTGAGGTCTTTGAATTTATGTTACCTGAGAGATATTCCAAGGCTCCAGCCTCCAGAGGGCTTCAGTTGACATCGCAGTTCGACGACCAAGCCAAGAAAGGCTCGATTAGTTCAGTCCATCGAGGTCACTTTCGAACGACGTCACGAATGACTTATAAAATCGGGTACGAACCCTGTTGAAAGGGCGAACCCGTGCTGGCACTGCGTCCTTGCTTGCCAATAGACTTAAGCTTGCACGCGTGAGGCGCTGGGTTCGATACCGAGTGCCGCCGGGTACTCACCGGTGTTCAAATGACTCCAGGAATTCCCCCTGTCGGTTGCTCGGCTGTCCTCGGGAGAAGTGTTTGGGAAGAAGGTCCTGGACCAGACCGTTGCGTAGACAGCTCAGTGACTCGGTTCGCCGTCAAACAACCTAAATGCGCCATGTGCGGTCCAGCTAACTTCTGGCCTTTTTTTGATAGCCTTAGTCGATTATGAGCCAAGTAACAGTGTGTCTGTGTTTATGCCTCTCTGCGCGGGAGGGCGTTAGTTAGTTAGTTAGTTATATTGATTTTAATGGCGCAAAAGCAACTGAGGCTATGATGCGCCAAACACAAGGTTATAGCTTTTGTTAAAAGTGAAGCTTTTTATGCTTAGAGTTTGTTTAAAACACTGGCTTCCTTGAGAAACCTAAAAATACAAGAGTTGTCAACCAGTGCTCGATCACCTAAAAGTAACATGGGGTGTAATGGGATGCTTTCCCTGTAAAATGTTGTAAAATATTTCTTTCTTAGTTCTTCTAGTTTGATACATGAAATTAAAATGTGATTCACCGTGAGTTCAGCACCACACATTTCACAGAGAGGTTTGTTTTGTTTGGTTAGTAGAAAGTTGTGCGTGAGGTGGGTGTGTCCAATGCGGAGCCGACATAGAATAACTTCGGTAAAACGTTCTTGATGCCTACATGATTGCCATTCCCCTAAAATGGGCTTCACAGAATGTAATTTGTTGTTTACGTGCTCTTCCCATGCTGCCTGCCACTTATCTCTGAGTTTACTGTAGATAAACTTCAAGCAATCCCTGTGCGGTATGCTCACCTGTTTTATTTGACCATTCCGGGCCCGTGCAGCGCATACATCTGCTTTCTCATTGCCCACAATTCCAACATGGCTAGGAACCCAGCAGAATTTAATGTTATGCTTTTGGTTTGTGATTTTAACTATGTTATGTATGATGTTTCCTGTTATGGCTCAGCAGCATTTCTGGAGTGCAGTGCTTTAAGCATACTCAGGGAGTCGGTGTAAATGATGCTATTTTTGATGCTCTCTTACTATTTTTTCTACAGCTACAAAGATGGCATAACACTCAGCAGTGAAAACTGATGCGCATTCTGGTAGTCGCATTATCTGTTTATTTTTTCTTGGATTACTGCACTTCCAACATGACTTTCTGTTTTTGAGCCATCGGTATAAAATTCAATGTAGGTGTCATACTTTTCTTGTAGTGCAAAGAATTCCTGTAATATGTACTCGTTTGGCGTTTGCTTTTTGTCTAAATGTGTCATTTTGAAGTCACATACTGAAGGCAGGCTGTACCATGGTGACAAATATTCATTCCTTTGTGCAATATTCGGTAGGGCATCTAGCACTGTTAGCTCTTCGCATTTATCTTCAAAGCGCAGTAGTAATGGTCTGATAGAGTGTGGTTTGTTGATGAATAATCTTTTAGATGGGCACTTGGTGACAATTGGATGGCAAAGATGTTTCGGAAGAGAACGGATTTTTAGGACATATGTGCATGTAAGGGCGATTCTTCGATCCTCAAGAGCGGCTTCATTAGTTTCAACGTAAAGGCTAACTACTGGTGATGTTCTGTATGCTCCAGATGATAAGCGCAGACCAAGATTATGAATGGGGTCTAATCTTTTTAAGTAGGATGCTCTTGCCGAACCATATACTATGCACCCGTAGTCCAGCTTGGAGCGCACCAGAGAGCGATATGTTTGTAAAAGGCTTGCTCTATCGGACCCCCACCGCTTCCATGAGAGAACTTTTAAGACATTGAGGGCTTGAGAAGCTTTCTTTTTAAGGTTATTAATGTGTGGTAGAAATGTGAGTTTCTTGTCGAAAGTGAGGCCTAAAAATTTGTGTTCTTGTTTAATTGGGAGCGCAGTGTGATTCAGGTATAGATTGGGATCGACCTGTAGGCCTCGTCGCAATGAAAAAAGAACAGCTACCGTTTTTTTAGGAGAAAATTTAAATCCATTTCTGTCTACCCAAGCACCTAGTTTATTTAGTGTGATTTGTATTTGTCTCTCACAGGTTGATATGCTGGAGGATGTGCATGCTATTTGTAGGTCATCTACATAAACTAAATACATTATGGACTTGGGTATTACTTTAACTAAGGAATTCATTTTTACTATGAAGAGTGTCGTGCTTAGAATGCAGCCCTGGGGTGCGCCGTTCTCTTGGGTGAAAGTCATGGAGAGAGTTGCTCCTAGGCGGACTCGGAATGTGCGGTTAGCCAGGAAGTCGTTCAAGCAGTTCAACATCCTGCCGCAGATACCTAGCTCTGCTAGGTCACGGAGGATGCCGAACTTCCACGTGGTATCGTAGGCCTTCTCCAAGTCGAAGAAGACCCCAATACAGTGCTGCTTGTGGATGAACGCTTCCCGGATGGTGTTTTCTAGGCGGACAAGGTGATCTGTGGTCGAGCATGCTTTCTTAAACCCACATTGTTGTGTATCTAATAGTTGCCGAGATTCAAGTATGAAGGTCAATCTAATGTTTATTACACTTTCGAAAGATTTAGCAATGCAGCTGGTGAGGGCTATTGGTCTGTAACTGCTAGGACTTGTTGGTGGTTTTCCGGGTTTGAGAAATGGTATTATGACTGCATTTTTCCACCCGTCAGGTATATGTCCAGTTATCCAGATTTTATTAAAGAATTTTAACAGTGCCTCTACAGCAGCCTCGGAGAGATGTGCAAGCATAGCGTAATGCACGTTGTCTGGTCCTGGTGCTGTCTTTTTTAAAGAAGTTAATACCTTATTTAATTCTTGTAGTGTGAGAGGCTGGTTGTAATCCTCATGTACACCTGCTCCAGATGGGAATTTTTGTTTTTCAGCTATTGCTTTGTGTTTCTGAAATGTGTTTGTGTAATTGGATGAGGTTGAGATCTCAGCAAAATGCTCGCCCAATATGTTGGCCTGTTCTTCTAAAGATGTTTGTGTCCCGGGTGCTGTCAAAAGAGGAAGTGTGAAAGGGGTATGGTCACCAGTAAATTTACGAACTTTTTCCCACATTTTCTTTGATGTTGTTGAGCTGTTTATTGAGGAGACATATTTCTGCCAAGAGGTTTTTTCTGCATTTCTTCGCACATACCGCGCTCTGGCTTTTGCCTTCTTAAAGGTAAGTAACTTCTCTGCAGTGGGATATCGACGCAGAGCGCTCCAGGCTTTGTTTTGTTGTTTTTTTGCTAATGTGCATTCTTTTGTCCACCACACTTTGTGTTTCTTTTGTGCAAGTCCTGTTGTTTGTGGTATAGCGAGTGTTGCGGCCGATATTATGCATTCAGTAAACTTCTCATTAATTTCATCTGTGATAAGGTCGTCACAAAATTCCTTTTCCAGAGTGGCACTTTTTGTAAAAAGTGACCAGTCGGCGAGCTGAATTTTCCAGCGCTGTGGCCTTGTGGGGATGATTGGAGTGGATGATGAGAGCCTGATGACGGTAGGTAAGTGATCGCTGCCCATGGGGTCATTTAAAACATCCCATTTAAAATCGTTAAAAAGTAATGGTGATGCGAAAGCTAAATCGAGAGAGCTCATTTTTGCTGAGCTTGGACTGCAATATGTGGCTTTTCCCGTATTTAAAAGACAGATATTATTCGAAAGTATAAAATCTTCGATTGTTTGGCCTCTAGAGTCACAGCGTTCGCTTCCCCAAAACGGAGAGTGAGCGTTAAAATCGCCAACTACCAGAAATGGCTCCGGCAGTTCATCGATCAGGCCTTCTAGATCTTGGCATGTTAATGTGATGTGTGGGGGAAGATATACAGAACATATTGTTATGGTTTTGTAGCTGATGACGCTAACCGCAACCGCCTCAAGTTTTGTTTTCAGTTTGATTTCTTGAGCCGGGACGCCGCTTTGGATGATGATTGCGACGCCTCCCGAGAGTCTATTTGCATGTTCGCGATCACGCCTAAAAGTTGTATAATGTTTTAAGATATTTGAATGTTGTGGACCAAGATTGGTCTCCTGGAGAAATAGAGCTAGAGGCATCACTGACCCTAGAATATGAGTTATATCACTGTAGTTCCTCAACATTCCTCTACAGTTCAATTGAACCACAAATGTCATTTTGTTTTTTTTGGGTCGGAATGGAACGGAAGAAATTTACTGTTCTGGGCCCGTTACCGGGGTTCTATCTTTTCTTCGCTCGTGAGAGCCGGTCCGCCGCTGCAAAGCGGGCGGAGTGGTAGTTGTATCCATCACCTCACCAGAGGACCGCGAAGCCGCGGATATGTTGGTGTCGGGCCTCCCCAGACGGGGGGAAGTCCTGCGGGATGCTGACCCGTGGGCCGGCACTCCCTGGCTTGGAGTTGGCAGAGCAGCCTTGGCTGTCTCTACCTGGGGCGTTGATGGCACTGCCACAGGCGCGGTGGGAGTGGCCGCGGCAGATGCCGGAGTGCTGCGTGGTGCACCGCCCCTGCGCGCCACGTCAGCATAGTTTGGTTTGGCTGTGAAAGAGAATGTATTTGTCAGTGCAAAACGCCTTCTGGCTTCTTTGAATGAAATGTTTTCTTTGGTCTTAATGGTGATGATTTCTTTCTCCTTTTTCCAGGACGGACACGCCTTGGAGTACGCAGCGTGGTCGCCTTCGCAGTTAGCGCAGCGGAGAGCTGCGTCGCATTCCTCAGAATGGTGGTCCTTTGACGCGCATTTCGCGCAAGTTTTGCGGCCGCGGCAACTCTGTGAGCCGTGGCCAAACCTCTGAGAGTTAAAGCACCTTCGGGGGTTAGGGATGTAGTGCCTTACATTTACTTTAAGGTATCCAACGTCGATTGTTTCAGGCAATGTGCATGTGTTGAAAGTCAGAACCAGATGTTTGGTATCTATTTCTTTGTCGTCCTTGCGGATCTTGATTCGATATACATCAATGACATTTTGCTCGGAAAGCCCTTCCAGCATTTCTTTCCCGGTAAGGTGTAGAAAATCATTTTCTGAGATGACGCCACGGACAGTATTGAGTGATCGGTGTGCAGTGATGGAGACAGGTGTGTCCCCAATAGACACTATGTTACAGAGTTTGGTGGTTTGGACATTTTCTCGGAGTTCCAGCATTAAATCGCCACTGGTCATTTTCGATACTTTGTAGCCGGGGCCCAAAGCTTCTGTTAAGCATTTCGATACCATGAAGGGGGATAGAATTCTGGCCTGTTTATCTTGAACTTCACTGTGGACGACATGAAATTTCGCAAATGTTGGTTTCTTTTTGGAAAAAAAGTTCTCTGCTTCGTTACGCCCTCTCTTGAGAGAGCGATCAGGTTTGGAAAGGGGGGGAGCCATAAAAAATTGATGTTTTTCGGTCATGGTGCCACCCACCCACCATGGAGTCCAACAAGGGGACGCGACAGGAACTTGAAAGAAAGTCCTGCCTACGCCAGCTGTACACCTTAACTATAACCTGATATGACTCAACTCAGGGTAGTTGGTCACACACGGTTAACCCTCGCCGCCAGGAAAAAGAGGAAAAAACGAAGAAAAGAGGAGGAGACAGGAGAGTTGTAAGAGAGAGATAGGAAAGTGAAAGATAGAGGGGAGGATAGGAAAAGGCGACTGCCGATTTCCCCCGGTCGGGTCAGGCCGGAGGTGCCGTCTACAGGAAGCTGGGGCCAAAGTGGTGTGTTGCCTCCGCCGAGGGGCCTTAAAGGTCCAAACGTTCGGCATAGGCTCAACCACCAGGATCCCCTTTTCCCCGGACACGGCGATGCCACGCACGGCTAAGCGCGGATGCTCGGGTCCGTGGTGACGCATTGTTCACCATCATCCCCCTGCGGGGATGTCCCTGGGGATGCTCGGGTTAACCCCGTGGTGTCGCCACTCACCAACGTCTGCATGCTGCAGACGCCTCCCTGCGGGGGGGGGGGGGGGCGTTTGGGTGTGCGTGTGTGTGTGTGCGTGTGCATGCATGTGTGTGTGTTTGTGCGCTGGTGTGCGTCTGCGTGTGTGTGCGTGCGCGTTCCTGAATGTGTATGTCACAAATCACACAAAATCAATATGTAATTAACACAATATATCCGAAATGTAATTTTAACACAGACTTTATTCCTTAAGAGTTCTCGTTGCGCCGAGAGGGTGCCACCTTGTGCTGCCGGTGTTTCCCTTCCTGTGACTGAGATCATCCTTTTGGATCGCTCCCCATCGCCGGTTGCTGCGCAAGTGGTCCGAGTAGATAGATGTGGACCATATCAAAGAGCGCGCCAGGTGGAAGAAAAGAGTTTTTTTTAATCTGATCAAGAAACGACCCGTTCGCTTTAATTTTCTCTCAAATTTATTTAGTTATGCTTAATTTTAAATATTTTATTTTACCCACACCATTCTGTTTTCTTAATTTTCATTACAATCCCCTTAAAATCCCTCAAAATTCGTTGTTCGGTTTCCGAGATTCTTCTGTTCTTATTTATGAGCCGCTTTAGACAAACCTGAATAAATTTTTATCCTGTTGAGATCTGCATTAAACCCTGGCCAATCCCCCACCATGGGTATGTGCCACCGCTTCAGAGGCATCATCAACAACAACAACTCGAAGGCCGAGCCTTTTTTCCCCGCACGTCGTGACGCTTCCTCTTCATCGCGTGCTCCCATCGTCCAGAGGTGGCGCTGCTACAGAACATTCTGGGCCGCAGCTTGACTGCTGAGGTCAGGACGAGGAGACGACCGGACCGGCAAGCGCATCCTGATTCATCTTGAGGAGCCCCGCATCTTGCACCGGCTGCTGGCGGAAGCCCGGGGTATGCAGATGCCCATCTCAGTGCTGGTGGCTGTGTGGCACGACGTGGCGGGCGTGGTGTTCGGCCACCTGTCGGTGCTGCTCTTTCTGCTGCAGTCCGTGGAGCTCCCAGACCACCGGGTGAGCGACGGCTGCCTGGCTTACCCGTACACCGCCCTCCACAACTTCGAGTTTGGGAGACCCTTAGGCAAAGGAAAGTTCGGAAACGTATACCTGGCGCGAGAGAAGAAAAGTAAATACGTCACGGCATTGAAGATTACGTACAAGTTCCACTTGAAGAGCAAGAATGGTTGGCACCAGCTTCGAAGAGAGATCAAAATTCGGTCACACATCAGTCATCCTCAAATCCTGAGGCTGTATGGTTACTTCCACGATGAGACTTGGGTTTATCTTATTTTAGATTGCGCACCCAAAAGAGACCTATGCAAGGAGCTCACCAAAGCAAGGATGTTTCACAGCAAAAAATTCGCGACTTACATCCACCAAGTTTGCAAGGCACTCCAGTACTGCCACTGCAAGAAAGTCATAGACGGTGACATAAAACCAGAGAATATCCTGATACCTTACAACGGTGTGCTCAAGATAGCAGACTATGGCTGGTCCGCCCGTGCTCCGTCCTCATGGCGGGAAACCTTCTGCGGTACAAAGTATTACTTGCCACCCGAAATGGTTGAGGACAGCGTCTACGACGAGAAAGTTGATCTCTGGGCTCTAGGTGTTCTAATGTATGAATTCGTTGTCGAAAAGCCTCCTTTTGAGTCGACTTGCGCTGAAACTATCTATGACAGGTTCCGATGTCTGGACCTGCATTTCCCTGCTCATGTCTTGGATGATGCCAAGGGTCTCATTTCTAGGCTGCTGCAGAAGGAAACGAAAGAAAGGGCAAGCCTAGAGGAAGTGATGTCACACCCAAGGATCACAAAGAATGTAGAGTGTCGTGCCTCACAGAGGAACCTTTTTAGTGGACTTGTACATGTGTGAATGCCTACGAGACTCCTCCAAGCTGTATCCGCCTGGGAAGTAGGCATGTGGCGATGAGGAGGCAAGGAATTTAAAGGGAACATTCTAAGTCAAAAAGAAGGATATTTTGAAGACGAATCTGTATGAGACAAAGTGCATTTTGTTCGTTTCAATTGTGGACACTCGTCGACGATACATATCGAAAGCAAGATGTTTGTAATATAGGTTTGTTTCATACGTTTGTAATTTTAAACTTAATCGCTATTCAGTTATTCACTAAACTTACGGCGCGATTTATGCAACCATGCTTTGGGAGCGTTCACTGGTATATACTTCGATATTTAAAATGATCCAAAGGGCCAAAACACTTGGAGACCTTCCTTACCCCATCCTTAATGAACAAAGTGCGGTAGCATATAGGTTGGCTGCTATGCTCTCTAAAATAAGTGTCGAATGTTATTGCATTTTTCGAGCGAAAACTGGAAACAGATCGCATGCATGAGTGCGTTGCATTGGATTATCATATTGGATTTACTAATCCAGCCACTCAAATGCAGCTTAATTCACTGATTAAACAGATTTTAACAGCAACTGCTCGGCAACAACTTGTAAGCACTACATTACTCCTGATCAGAAAACAAAACTTGAGCAATTTGTGAGGGAATTGTATTTGTGAGGGAATTGCTTGCGTCATATTCTAGATTCGGCTGGAATGTGGCAGGCTCAGTAACAGCTGGGTTTAGCCGTTTTCGACATCGGCTTCAGGACTACAATGGTGCCGAACATAGCGGTAGTGCGACAAATGTTCCCATGTTTCAGTTGTATCCCATTCTCCGCGGCTGGTGAGTGAGCTGTGGAGAATTTGCCCTCGGACGGGCGGTAGGCTGCCTCAGGCGCACATTTGGGGGAATCAATTTCTGGGGCGTGGCACTGAGTGCCTCGCAGATTGTGCCAAAGAAGCTGCGCCCATGGTTAGCGATCTGGGCCCATCCCTCCATTTTTTTTAAGGAAAGATCAACGCTACAAACGAGGATAGGTGCTTGTCGTGTCGTCGCTAACACTGTCCTTGTTCGTTGCGTCGCTTTTGCTTACGAAGTTGTTTGCGTCTGTGTGTCTGCCTGCTGTACATGCGATAAGTGGTTGCGCCAGAATTGTAATCTTACATTATTTTGTTATCAGTGCTTGTCGCACCACAGCAGCATTTTGTGACGCTTTTTGCGTCCCATCGAATCGTGGTGAGAAGCCCTCAGTGTTGGTGTTTTTGTGAACATACAGGCGTGTTGCAGTGGTCTCTTTAGTCACAAATACATTCGACAAGAGAGGGGCGATGCGGTTGATGTTGAGCTTAGGAAAGCGAGACACATGGCATCATGGCATTAGGGGAGATGTTTTTCGTTGTAATTTAAATGTCGCCTTCATTGTCTGCTTTTGTTATTAAGAAAATTTTTTACGAGTAAAGAGTCGAACAGCTAGAAGATGTGGGGGAAAAGCTGTTTACCAACTTGTGCATGAAATTGCACTAAATTTGATTTACATATGTAAAAAATTCTGTGGCATACTATGTAACGTAATTTTGTTTACGGCAGCGTGAGAACGGCAATAAAACACCGTGCTGTGGTGTGCGGTAGGCAATAGCAACAATTAGCGAGCAATGACGCCTCCTGTACACAGATGTATACCCTCTCTGGTGATTCTAGGAGCATTGACTAATTGCACTGTGGATAGTGTGCACACTTTGCGAGCAAGACAGGGGACATCGAGTGTGCAGTGCTAGTTCGAAAGGCGCTCGCAGCACTGATTGCCGGTCGCAACTACGGATGAAGCTTTGGGAAGGCTCCGTCCTTGCAACTCAATTTCACTCATCGAAGAAGTGACTACGACCACATATCGCCTTGACGACGACCCGGCAATGGCTCTCTTGAAGCAGTTCTTCTATCCGCGATAAAAGAGAAGACCTTCCATCGTAGATTACAGTCATACGAACAGTTAACACGAACACGACATTGCCATGCTTCAAAAATAGCTGAGGTCCTTGAATTTATGTGAAGCTATAACCTGACAGATATTGCAAGGCTCCAGCCACTGGAGGGCTTCAGATGACATCTCAGTTCGACGAGCAAGCCAAAGGCTTCATTACCCCAGTCAGTCAAGGTCACTTTCGAACGACGTCACGAATAATATTAAACCCCGCTGAAAGTGCGAACCCGTGCTGGCGCTGCGTCCTTGCGGGCCAGTAGACTTAAGCTTGCACGCGAGTAGTGCTGGATTCGATCCCAAGTGCCCTCGGGTACTCACCGGTGTTCAAATGGTTCCAAGATTTCTCCCTGTCGCTTGCTCGGCTTTCCTGGGGAGATGTGGTTGGGAACAGCGTCCTGGACCAGACAGTTGCGTAGACAGCTCAGTGACTCGGTTCTCCGTCAAACAACTTAAATCCGCCGTGTGCGGTCCAGCCCACTTCTGGCCATTTTTATTGCGAAAGCAATACTACGCTGGGAAGAATAAAAGCGCAACAAGACGACACAAAGAAGGTGGAAAAACGACAGGACAGGCGCTAACTTGCAACTCTTTACTCTCTTATTACACCGCCGCGTATATATCAAACACAAGGGGGGGGGGTAAGGACAGATAGGGGAGAACACAGTTGAAAGCACGTGCGTAGAAACTCGGATATGGCAAAACAAGAACCGGTGATTCCGCAGATACTATGCCATATCTAAAAACTGACATTCCTTTTTATATATTTTGATCGACGGGGTGCTAGCACATGCACTCCCACATTTACATATCCGGTACGCTTCTATCAATTCGCGTGCGATCGTGTCTTTACTTTTGCAGATTACACTTGTTTCCAGGAGTTTTGCTCCACATGCCTTCTTTTTTCCTTCTTCTTTCCAGCAATCCTTACAGTGAAGCGGTAGATTTGACCGAGTCCCATTCTTTAATGACAGACTGTGTTCTCTCAAACGGTCATTAATACATCGCCCCGTTTGGCCGATGTAAGTCTTTCCACATGTCAGTGGGATGCTATACACAACTCCAACCGCACAATCTACAAAAGGATTGGCATGTTTCGTTTGGCAAACTTTCTTCTTCTCCTTATCCGGGTTAGTCATTCGGCACAATGCGGCGAGTTTCCTGGGGACAGAAAAAACCACTGGCACCTTGTACTTGGAAGCAACATGCTTAAGATTATGTGCAACTTTATGCGAATACGGGATCACTACTGGTGTAATTTTCTTTTGAGAGGTTCCACTCTCGTCTCTTTTTCTTTTCGTACTTTCTTCACCTTTTTTATCAAAGCTTCGCTGACGGAGCTCAAGACCGAAGGTGGGAAGCCCGCCTTTTTTAGCTTCTCAATCTGGGCGTCAAAGCTTTCCTGTACTTTGTGACAACACGACTACGCTCATGAACAGCCATTCGCGTAGCGGCGGCTGGTAGCCACGTTTGACCTTTAGAATTACCTCGGACGTCATACTAGGGTGAGAGATGGGCTACCAAGTCGAGTCGTCGCGCAGCGGCGGCCGGTAGCCACGCATGACATTTAGAATGGCCTATGACGTCTTGCCATGCCTAGGGACGTCATAGCGTGACGTCATTCAAAGGTGAGAGAAGGGCTCCAAGTCGAGTCGTCGCGCAGCGGCGGCCGGTAGCCACGCGTGACATTTAGAAGGACCTCTGACGTCATTCCATGCCCAGTGAAGTCATGCCGTGACGTCATACCAGGGTGAGAGATGGGCTACCAAGTCGAGTCGTCGCGCAGCGGCGGCCGGTAGCCATGCGTGACCAGTAGATCGCTTATGAGCCAATGAAGGGTGTGTCTGTGTTTGTGCGTCTCTGCTCGGGATGGCGTGTATATGTGTGTGTGCGCGCGTGTCTGTGTGTGTGTTTGTGAGCGGGTATGCGTCTCCGTCAATGTGCGTACGCGTTGCTAATGTGTGTGCGCGACGAATTGTGTGTGCGTGCATGTGTGTGTGCGGGCGTGCCTGTGTGTTTGTGTGTGTGCGCACGTGTGTGTTCGTGCGGGTGCCTGAGTGGGTGTGTGCGGGAAGCCGTGTATGTAGGTGTGTGCGCGCGTGCTTGTGTGTGTTTATGTGCGTGCGAGTGAGTGTGAATGAGTGTGTCTGTGTGCGTGCGTGCGCATGCAAAAGTGTGTGTGTACGCGCGTGCGCGCGCGCATGTGTGAATATGTGTGTGTGCGCGCGCATGCCTGAGTGTGCGTGTGTGTGTGTATGAATGCCTTTTTGTGCGTTTTTGTGTGTATCGTCGCACACCTGAGTGTGTGCGGGTGCGTGCGTGTGTGTGTGTGTGTGAATATGTGTGTATTCGCGTTCCTCTGTGTGTTCGTGTGCGTGCGCGAGTCTCACAATTTTCATGTGTGTGCGCGTGTGCGTGCATGTGCGTGCCTATGTGCGTTTGTGTGTGTGTGTGCGTGCGCGTACCTGCGTGCGTTTTTCTGTGTGTGTGCGCCCGTGCCTGCGTGAGCGCACCTCTGTGTTTTCTGTGCGTGTAAGTGCGCCCTTCCATGGGTGTTTGTGCGTGTGTAAGTGTGTGCGTGTGTGCATGCGCATGTCTGAACGTGTTTTTGAGAGTGCGTGTACGTGTGCGTGCCTGAGTGTGTGTGTGTGTATGTGCGCTCGTGCATGTGAATATCTGAGTCAGTGTGTGTGTGTGCGTGCCTGAGTGTATTTGTGCGTGCGTGAGCGTGTGCGTTTCTGTGTGAATGTGTGTGTGCGCGGGCCTGAGTGCGTGTATGTTCCCGTGTGTGTGTACGAATGTATGTGTTTGTGTGTGTGTGTGTGTGTGTGTGCACATTGATGTGTGTATACGCACGCGTGCCTGTGTCCATGCGTGCGTAAGTGCGCGTGCGTGTGTGTGTGCGCGTACATGAGTGCGCTTGTGTCTGTGTGTGTGCGTAATCGTACCTGTATGTGTTTCTCTGTGCGCGCCCATGCGTGCGTGTCTCTCTCTGTGTGTTAATGTGCGTGTATATGCAGGCGCGTGTGTGTGTGCGTGGGCGTGCCAGTGTGCTTTTGTTAGTGTGTGCGCGCCCGTTCGTGTGCGCGTGCGCGTGCGTGCCTGTGTGCGTCTGTGAGTGTATGTTTGTGTGCGCGTACCTGTGTGTGTCTCGCTACCTGAGGGCGCTTCTTCTGCGTGCGTGGGCTTGACTACGCGCGTTTGTGTGGGCTTCTTTGTGTGTGTGTGTTGTGTGCATGCCTGTGTGCGTTGTGGGTGTGTGTGTGTGCGAACGTACCTGTGTGTGTTTCTGTATCTGTGTGCGTGTGCGTGTGTGCGCGTGTGCGCGTGGGTGTGCCTCTGTGCGTGTATGTGTGCGTGTGCGTGCCCATGCATTTCTGCCTGTCTGCACCCCCGTGCGTACGACTGTGTGTGCATGCCCATGCGTGCCTATGTGCTTGTGGTGTGCGTGTGTGTGCGTGCCCTGTGTGTGGTCCTGTGTGTATGCCCGACCATGGGGTCGTGCGCGTACCTGTCTGTTTTTCTGTGTGCGCGCGCGCCCATCCGTGCGTGCGTGCTTGCGGGCGTGTGTGTGTGCTGGTGTGCGGGGGGGGGCAAGCGGTATCAAGGAAGGCTTAAGTGTGAGTGACTGGGTAGATGGGTGCGTACGCTCGCGTCTGCGAGACAAGGAGTTGAAAGATGCTGGCCTTCAAACTTTTGGCGCCCTTTTCTTCGCGCCTCGGGACGAGTGACCTTGGCGAGTGAAGCTGCGCAGGCCATTTGCAGCGTCTATCTATTCTTCAGCGCGCGCGAACGCAAGCGAAAGGAGAGACCTACGTTCGACAGCTTTAAAGTCGCTGCTTATTTGGCGCGTGCATGCGCCGATATGGCGGATCGCTGAAGCTTCCGTTCTTTTTGGCTGGGCATGCTTCATATGTCAACACGTTTACGCGTGCGCTTTGCACCTTAGAGCAGCGCATGTGCACTTGCTCCTGCCGGCGTAATTCTCTTTTATTGGGATCTTCCTTTTTCTTATTCGCCCCTACGTGACAACACATCGCAGGTTAAGCCAACAAGGGAAGGAATGTTTTTGGTGACGTAGCGGGCAATTACTGCGGAGGCGAATAGCGGCTGCGTCATGTTTTAGATTGGAAAGTGTTCCTCTCGTCTCAGCTTTTTGTTTGCATTTTCTTTCTTATGTGATGCAAGCAGCCTTTGTGGAATATGGCCTTGCTACCTAAGTGTTGGTCGACGATATTGATCTTTCAGGAGGAGAGATAAGGAACTACACGGGCACTTATCTGGTCTTCACCCGTGTTACTCATTGCAAAGGTCATGCGTCCTGTCACGGCGTGATGGCGGCCTCCAGATGTTGAGATTGAGAAACTGCTGGCTTCTCCATTTCTCATGTCGCAAACAATGCTCCGGCATATCTCGGGACCACCTACCACTGATCCAGGCCTTCGTGTAGTATGACATCAGCGCCTGCTCATCCACGACCGCGCTGTTAAGTGCACGACCGTCGGATACTGGAGGAAACATTGCATATCACCGCGCCACTTCGCCCGTGGTTCATGGTAGTGTTTGTATCGAATGCCTGATGCGGGCGTGTCGGCGGCAGACAGTCTTCCTTTCCATTGGACACAGTTAGTCTTCCTCATACGAGTCCTACCGATACAGCCGTTGTTTTTAATTTGAGTAGCGTGTTACCATTCGTTATACGAGGCTTAACTGTGGTAGGGAAATGTGAAGGATCCGGTGTCCCACCCATTTTGGAACATACTAGGTGCAAGCATTCAGTACCGCAGCGCACGCGCAGAGAACTCGGAGGCTCCAGCGCGCATTGCAAACGCCCGGAGCTCGTGCACTGTGGTGGGATGCTCTTTTCCGCTGTCGTGTCGTCGGCTTGATGCAAACCTGTAGGGCCGCTAACGGTTGCCGAGTGCACAAAAGGTGCTACAGTGTCGTACTGAGTTTAATGGGGGACATGGAGCACAATGGCACGAGGCTTTCATTTTTTTTACAGGGCCATAGGAGGTCCTCTTTTGACTCCGTCGACTTTTCTTCGGCGGCGGAAGACACTTTCATTGCTGGAAAATTCGGACCTAACGTTTCCTTTCGTCGGTATCACGGTTTAAGCTCACGATAGGGGTGAAGACATCGAACCAGCTTGGGGCATTGCTTCTCTTATTGTTACACTTTGGCTGTTGTTCTCGCTTTCCTTGTGCGATAAAAGTGCACTCGCGTTTCTAGTACATTTGCATTCGTGCGTAACCCCTCATTTTCTGTTGCGCTCAATGAAAGGTAAAAGGACCCGCATGGGATATACAGCGCAAGGCGGATTTCGATGCCTGGCGGATAGATTTTCCATCGTGGGAGGGTGACGTCACCAGATGCCCCTTTCCCAACATTTCACTTCAGAAGAGCCGAGCGCCAGGCCGGGGGAAATGTATCCATTGAAAAAAACGGTGCGACTGTGCAGTTTTCAGCAGTCTGGGGACGGAAGTGCACTTTACAATTGGTAGAGAGGTGCTGGAAGTGGTAAAGGAGTGTGTCTACTTACAGCGGGTAGTGACCGCAGATGCGCATCACAGGACAGAAGTAACTAAAAGAATAAGAATAGGGTGTAGAACATTCGGCAGGCTCTCTATGAAGATGAATGGAAGTTTGCCAATATCCCTCAAGAGAAAAGTACATAGCAGCTGTGTCTTACCGGTACTCCTCTACGGTGGAGAAACGTGGAGAATTACGAAAAGCGCTCAAGTTCAGTTAAGGAGTACGCAGCGTGTTGTGGAAAGGAATATGATTGACCTCTCTAACGTTAAGAGACAGGAAGGGGGCAGAGTGCGACAAGGAACTAACGCAGATTAATGGCGACCGAGTTGAAATCCAGAGGACGAAACCGTCTTGCCAAGGACATGCAATCCAAAGACAACAAAAACGGCCTTCAGGCGTCCGTGGACATGCCTGCGCTTGCGTCATGGTGATACTCTGAAAACGTCTCTTGCAACGGCTGTCAACGCCTTCATGAGACAAAAAAGAGCAAGAAATTTTACAGATAAACCCTTTCATTTGTTTTCTGCAGAAAAAAGGAACGCCTTGCAGCAGTGTCTCGAGGTTCCTGCAGTGCCTGTTTTAAAGGTGTGCAAAAAAAAAAGAAACAAAATTGTGAATACTGTCTGCCCAGTGTTCGGATAACAGCAGAGAAGTTCGTTAACCGCTTTCGCATGCACCAAGCAGAACCGCTGTTCGCTGACCGGAGGTCGCCACGGCGTCTAGCTGTTTCAGTACGGAAGTCTGCGTCCACCACTCGTGTAGCGTGTGAGTGTACGCCAAATTATCCTCTCGGGGTCTTTCCCCTCTAGCTAAATGTAAAACGCCGTGCTGGGCGAATAATCTGGCTGGCTGTTAACTGCCATCGCCGGTGTCTGCAGCGGCACTCATTTGTCACTGTTATGGGGTGATGAGTTGCGTAAGTTACATTTCAGTATATATGTCTCGAAAATATAAAGGTGCAAAAGGAGTACTGGAAGGTGTCGTCGAAAGAGACGTTTTTTACAGTGACTGAAATTTGGGAAACGTGCGCAGGTGGCCAGACCAGATTAGGAATTTTGTATGAATAGGGTGCATAACGTTAACTGAGGGATATGGGAGAGTTGCCTGTTCTGCAGTGGATGTACTTGGGTTGAAAATGATGACGCATCCACTCAATGTCTGGGGCGAACTCGGAGGCTGCAAAAGGACCCTCATCGTGACACCTTCTATGCCACTGCAGAATGAAAACGCAAGACGACGCCTGCGATGAAATGAGGGAACAAATCAGAGGGTGCAGGACCTACCTAACCTATTTGAAAACGAAGCGTGGCGCGAAGTTTGAAAAGTTATGCCAACGCATTTCTCCCATGCGGGCGGTGCAGTGATCTCTCTTGTTTTCAAATACATCGTACTTGGTATTTAAAAAAAACGGCTTTTTACGCTGGAACGAAGGGATGTGTACAGTTATCGAGGAAACATATCGAATATGACCCGTTTGTATAATCCTGAGGGATATCTACACTGAATTTTAAACATAATTTATATTCATGTTTTCAGCATGAGCATCTTCTGTCTTATTGAAGTCGATTTACTTACTCTCATTATACTTTCTCTCATCTTAATCAACCATTTTGGATGTTCAAATTTGGCTCCGTGGTTGCTTTGCCATCCACTTACAATATGCCCATCCAGCCTATCCAACCGTCCAGTGGTTTTTGCTGATAATTAATTAATGTCAAAGAAACTTTTTTCTTCGATTAACTATCACTGATCAAATACATTTTAAACTTTGTTTTGACCCCTTTGCCTATTTTTGGACTATTTTGCGTCCACAGCTGTTTTCCCGTCCACTCTCGACGTCCGCGCTATTTCGATCTTTCTTCCACATTTTGGCTCTAATTAATTGACTGATCATCCTATCGACGTAATTCATCCTCTTTCGATCACAACCACTCGTTTGATGCTTCCTCTTCTGAGAATGTCACAACTGCCGCGGACACGTTTTGCGGACTTGTTTTGGGGACACGACCCCACTGACATCACCTAGAAATGCTTTCGCATTAAAAAACTTGGACATGGCCTTTAATCCATTTTCTCGGGTGGGCCCAATTCCAAAATGTTGGCAGCCCTCAGATTTTCAAATCTGGCGGTGCCTTTATTCAGTCTACTGTTCGAATGACGTCACAACCGTCTCAATCGCATTCATAGGTAGGGAGTCCTCATACCACTACTGGCGCAAGTGGTGCAGTCTTTATGCGATGCCTCACTGCACGGCAGGTGAGTGCTTCGAACAGATCAACCTGAGGGACTGGAGATACTCAGGTTACTCTTCCCAAGAGCCCGTAAGACTCATGCAATGCTTCACGGTGAGAATTTCGCAATTTCATTAAATTTATTTCAACTAACTTCTCTTAAGCGTCCCAAGGTGGGCACGCTGCTCAGAACCCGTTATACAGGGAGTGCCGGCTAACTTCAGGCAAGAGTTAAAAGATAAAATATCTCAGGTAGGCCAGGGAAACCACTTACATGCACCTACCAACCGGCTTGTGCATCATTGGCAATTTTTTGGTTTGCAATTAATTAATTAGCAATTAAGATAATTTTTCTAAACGCGTAAATATTGACTTTAGACCGCAAATGTCAACAGCAAAGTTCGAAAACACCTTCAGAAACCCCCATTCTATTTATTTACGACAAAGAAAGCCTCATGTGTATCGTTTTTCCGAGCTCTAAAGTCCGCGAAACACAAAACAATCACGTGACTAGTGCATTCGCGCGCCGCGATTGTGGTGCTCTCATTTCAGGCTTGAGTGAACGAAATCAGCTGCTGGTATGGCGCGACGACCTCATTGCTCCGGCAGGCAGATATGTCGACGGTGGTTGCGGCGCAACTTGCACCGTCACGCTTGGATACTGGCTCGCGCGGCTGGCACGGTATCATTAAATAACTGTATTTAATGATACGATGCTAGAAAGTATTCACTACTGTGTGAATGAATGGCAAGAATATCAAATCACCTTGTGGTAATGCTGCAAGGCTCTCGATCACCTGCTATCGTTGATAACATATGCTTGGGAAAGAAAGAGGAAAACTAGATAGTTTCTTTTGAGAGTGGCAATCTCAATTCAAAAGGACTGTGCTAGATACGATGTCCCGCGCACTGCAGCTCAGCAGAATTTGATGACCGGGCGGAGGGCACCAGCGAGTGCTTCTCGGTGCTTTGATGAGGTGGCAGAGTTCACAGAAGGGTTCAGGAGAGTTTCAGTTGCTTCATTTTCTGAGGAGTTGGCAAGGCTGCTGACACCTTCAGTAGCGCAATGCGCATAAATTTTACAGACCTGAACTGAACCAGCACAACACCAAACACCAACAGTGGATGTGGTACACACCCAACGCATTGGCGCTGTTGCACCAATCGGACGATCTACCCGACCGAGTCGGCCCTACGTACTCAGACATTCTCAACTACTATAAGTCGTTTTGGGGCGTTAAACCCCATAAACCAACCAACCAACCAACCAACTTCCACAGCCATCGTATAAGACCGCACCCACCGCCCTCGCTACAGCAATAGAGTCGGTTCAGGACAAACAGGCCATCAGCAGCACTAGGAGTCCACGTCATGCATGCCATCTGAACCACAGGTGTACGGCGACGCGCGGCCAGAACGCGGTGGGCCACAATGGCGCTCATCCGGACTGTGCGAAAACAAGATTATCGCATATCCGGTAGAATAAAATAATAAACATTAGCGACAATGCAGGGACGAAAAAAATTGCAGCCCTCACACAAACATGAGATCGAAAGGGTATTGAGACACAATGCAAGGAAACAAACGAAAAGCGAAGTCCTTGTTTCATGGCTTCCTGAGTTGTGTCGGCTTATGTCATCAAATTGAATTAATTGAATTGACTACACCTATTCGCAGAGACTGAACGACACTCTGCTGGGCTGCTCGTCATCGTAACATAGTAGGTGACGGCATAACTCTTCGCGATGCAGCATCAGGTGCTCTTTGAGACACGGTACATAGTGACCATGTTGCTGAGAACCTGAACGGACAGATACAGGAAAGTCGGGATGCACTCGCACAAGTGGAAGCGCTGATAGCCTAACTCAGAATGGACAGGAAACACTGAACACTGAGAATGGGCCCTGCGTATTGCACGCTCATGAACCTACTTCTAGGCGTGCTAGAACTGCAGGTTTGAGAGTGTGGAGCTTCCCTTTTGGGTACTACACGCCTTTCTGAAGTTCCCTGCACTATAGAACACCACATTATTCACAAGTGCATTGCCAAGTCAAAAGTGCATTCCTAAATGCAAGGTAATCGGCCAGATATTGAAAATGGATCGTTTCACTCCTTTACTTTGCTGGACCGGCCTTTGCCAACATATTTCCAGCATTGGGCCCATTAGCTTAGCTGCTGGTGTTTCCCTCAGAGGCCGCCGCAGTTGCTCAAAGCTTACGGCGCTCAGCTGCCAGCCAGAAACATGCGGGCTCGATCCCAGCCACGGCGTTTGAATTTCGGTGGAGGAGAAATTCTAGAGAACCGCGTATTATGCGATCTTACTGCATGTTAAAAAATCCCAGGTGATTGAAATTTCCGGAGCCCTTCACTACGGCGTCCCCATGTCCGGAGTCGGTTTTGGACGTTAAACCCCTGAAGTCCTTAAACATTTCCGCGATAGGTGCATATACCAGTTTTCAGCCAACACCAGCGCTGCTGATCATGAGGTTTCGATCGTGTGTAATCCTTTCAACCTGATGCACTTGTTTTTCATTTAGTTCATCTTACCATCATTAACCACCTGTCCATCCAGACACCGCGCTTCATTATTGTCATCATTGTGTCTCTCCGAAATGTGCTTGACTGACTCTGACATGTGGCCAGAGACTCAGTAACTTTGCGCAACTTAAGAGGTGAACACTGAATCTGCTGCACAAACACAAACAACAGAATGCCATCGATAATCTACAAAATCATTTAAACAACTTCGACCCTTCTAGTGCAATAAGAGCATTTAGTTTCTCATCTCGCAAAGAAGTTCTGGCTTCTCTGTCACGATATTCTCCGACTGGTTGAGAGAGGTCACATGACATTCTGACGTCATCGCAACCTGGGCACTATGACACGTGGCACTCTACCTATTGGGTTGTGAGTTACCTACCGCTTATGGTACGAGGCTGTGAACTTAATTCGGTGCTTCCCCCTTGCTTTTCAACGTAGCTATGCGTGACCTCCCGGCAGCCCTAAGGAAAGTGGTAAATTGGTAAATCGGTTTTTGAGGAAAGGAAATGCAGCAGTATCTGTCTCACATATCTCGGTGGACACCTGAACCGCGCCGTAAGGGAATAGAGGAAGGTAGGATTGAAAGAAGAGAGAAAGAGGTGCTGTAGTAGAGGTCTGCGGAATTATTTCCACCACCTAGGGATGTTTAACGTGCACTGACATCGCACAGCACACGGGCGCCTCTTGCGTTTCGCCTCCATCGAAACGCGGCTGCCGCGGTCGGGTTCGAACCCGGGTACTCCGGCTCGGCAGACGAGTGCCTTACCACTGAGCCACGGTGGCGGGTTAAGGAAAGTGGAAAATTTGAAATTCAGCATGTACGCGGACGATTTTAATCTCTGAATCAACCAGAGGAGCGACGCGATCATAGAGGAACGCCTGCTGGCAGCAGCGGAAATTGGCGTGTACTATGCGGCCGAGAGGGGCCTCTCATGCTCTCCGCTGAAATCTGCACTCCTTATATACATTCCAAAAGCGCCCAGATGGAAGCGCGAAATAAATCTCAGCATCACAGCAGACGGACAAATGGTGCCACGGGTCGAGCATATTAGAATCGACGGATATAATGATACAACAATTAAGAAGCTAGACACTTACAGCGCACAGGTAACTGGTATATTCAGAAAAATCGCGCTCAAGGGTAAGGGCCTAAAAGAGCGTAGCCTCCTGAAACTGATGCAGGCCTAAATTATCAGCTGCATAAGCTGTGTCATTCCATATCTGAACAGTAGGACAGGTAAAAAACGCAAAATACACGCACTTATCAGGCGATTCGTAAAGCGGGCGCTGGGGCTTCCGATTGCGACCTCAACGGACAACCCTGTCGAAATGGGGGTGCATAATAAGTGGACTGAATTAGCGGAAGCAGTGCATATGGCGCAGCTAGAAAGATTGAGCTGAACTAACACGGATGGAACCCTACTTGGTTGGGTGAGGCTGCAATTAGAAAGAGGTGCGAGCGACAAAAGGGATATTCCCCTAAAATGTCGCGAAAACATACTCGCACCCCCTCTTTCCAAAAACGTGCACCCAACCTATAACAAGAAACGGACACAAAAAAGGGCTGAAGCGCTCACGAAGCGTATGGAAAATAAGAAACCTGAAAAAGTCGCCTATGCAGACGTGGCTAGTGGAAAGTCGGTGGCGGCAGCCCCCACGGTGGTCGATGGGCGTGGCGTACCGGTCGCCTCCGCATCCATTAGAAGCTGCAACATAGATACAGCTGAAAAAGTTTCAATAGCGCTCGCGTCCATTGGAACGAAAGCAAACACCATAATTTTTAGCGATAGCAAAACGGCTGTCTTGAATTTTGGCAAAGGAAGGGTCTCGAAAGAGGAAAACAAAATGTAGGCAAGTTCCGCATTGAACCGCAAAAATTACGATAATCGGGACGCCCGCACACGAATCAGTCCCAGGAAATGAGGCGGCACACGAGTTAGCCCGAGCTCTCTACTTCCGGGTAACCGTAGAGCCGCCTTTCTGTCGGGGACTGGATGAGCGCGCGCAAACCAACACTGAAATCGTCGAGCACTATAGAGTTGGAAGAAGGTCTCTGCCACCACCGGACCGAACTTTAAGGAACAGAGAGGCTGTCGCTTGGCGACGCCTGTAACCTGGGAATTTCCCAAATCCAGTCTGGTTGCTCCTCACGCGAATAAAAGATAGACCTGATAATAAATGTAAAATCTGCGTAGAAAGGGTGATGCCTCTTGAACATATAATCTGGCAATGTCCTAACTCCCGACATCCCGAAGAACATTAAAAGTAGAGATTCCTGGGAGGTCTTGCTGCGAAGCGAGTCCCCCGCCGAACAAAGTCATCCGCCTGGCGACGGAAGCCGCGAAGAAACACTGTACCTTCGCCTGTCTTTAGAAGCGGGGGCCTCGGCCCCCGCCCCTCGAGCCTGCGCGCCAGGGGAGGGGAGTAAGGGGCCTCCTACATCGGTGGAAAATAAAGCTCTTCCTACGGAAGTCACGGACACGGTCACAGAACCTATCGTGCTGTGTAAACGAGGATCAACCCAAATGGGAGTTTAAATGGTTGGCGTCACCCTTTAAATTCCATATGTAGAAACATTTACTCCATAAATATGGAGTAAAAATGTGCTAAATGACCTGTTTTACTCTCTGCACTCAATAAAGAGGCATAAAAGAGGATTCTCCTCTTTATACCTCCCATTTTAAATTGAGTTTCTTGGTATCAATGCGCTCCAAGTCCCTAATAAAGTGAAAGAACCAATTTGCACCATCCGCCCCGCCACCTAGGGTCTCGTCTGCTTCTGGTCAAGTCGTCTGATAATGGCGGTGAGTGCCGACTCCTTGGTTACCATCGTCGCTCGATCTCTGCTCACTTCTGCACCTTCACGGGCGCCTGCCGCGGTACAAGATGTCGGCTTGTCGCCGTTATCTGCTACGATAAGGCACATGATTGAACGGCTCCTGTGAAGCCTTCAGTGCGCAAGCCACAGATGACCTTTCTTTGTTAGTGCCGCCATCGCGTTACAGCCCCCGCTTTAGCCCAATTCTCATTGATTTCTTTCTGTGTGGTTCCCGCGGTGTTGGAGCAGATTATTTGCGGTGCTTGAACATGGAACTGTGATAGTAGATACTTTCAATGCTGAGCTCTTGATTGAGTTGTTGAAGCTATATTTTTCGTAACTCAAATTGAAAAGTGAAGCCTTAAAGAAGTGAACGTGAAAAAAAATCTGCCACACTAAACTACCTTCAGGGGTGTTTTCATTTTCAACCTATTCTGCTCTGGTTTTTAGTCAAATATAGCGTGGTATAGGACAGTAAAACAACCCTATGACTCCTTTTCAGTTTTAAACTATTGATTCTAATGCTACATTCCTTCATCTACGAACATAGCCAACCGAACGAGCTCGTACAGTAAAAGCAGATGACAAGCAGACGGCTCCTGCCGCACCCGCCTACGCCGCGGCTGGGCTTGCAGGGGGCGAAAAGAACGCGTGACGCAGGGTCACATTAGGGCAGTGCAGTTTCTCAATTTGGTTGCCGACGGCCCATGAAGCTACTGCCCGTTTCTGCCGCTGGAACGTCTGTAAGAATGAACCTGAATGAGCAAAAATAAACATGACGCCATTTTTGGGCTCCATTCCTTTGGTCAGTAAAACATTTACTGCCTTGTACACCTATATACCTGCCTTGCATAAGAGAGTACATAAAATGCTCCATTTATATTGTCACAGAAGCAGGTAGGCAGGTTTGTATTTGCCACAACGTCCAAGCGCCAGCGGAAACGGCCCGGCCGACTAACCGACTAGCGAGCGAGCTCACGGGCGAAGAAGAGCGCGCGCCAGCCTCCTGAGCGCGACTACTAGGCGGCGCCAGTAATGCGTTGCGGCATTGCCCCTCCCGGTGGAAAAAGCATCGTCCCGATGCTGCGTGGCGAGGTCAAGCAGAACCGTAGGCTTGACCTAGCGGGCGTGGAAGGGCTTCATCCTGGCAACGTGTACGACTTCCGATTGTGTTTGTCGTCGGGACGTACGAACAGTTCCTTGCGGAATCACTTCGTAGGTGACGTCGCTGAGTTTGCGCAGCACTTCGTACGGGCCGAAGTAGCGGCGCAGAAGCTTCTCGGAGCGACCCCGCTGGCGAACAGGAACCCACACCCAGACTTTATCGCCAGGGTTGTAAATTACCTCCCTGTGACGAAGGTTATAGCGTTGAGCGTCTTTAACCTGCTGCGTCCGGAGTCTCGTTCGAGCAAGCTGACGGGCGGCCTCAGCGTGCTGGACGAATTGGTCAGCGCCGGCAACTGATGGAAGGGCGACATCGGGCAGTAACATTGCATCCAGCATGGTAACGGCTTCGCGACCGTACACCAAACGAAACGGGGTGAAGCGGGTCGTTTCCTGGACTGCGGTATTATACGCAAATGTTGCATACGGTAGTACCTGGTCCCAGTTCTTATGGTCTTCGTCGACGTACATTGAAAGCATATCGGCGATGGTCTTATTCAGTCGCTCAGTAAGGCCATTCGTCTGAGGATGGTAAGCTGTTGTTTTGCGATGACAAGTGCCACTGAGCCGCATAACTTCCTGGGTGAGAGCTGAAGTAAATGCAGTGCCTCTGTCAGTTAAAACGACCGCAGGGGCACCATGACGGAGGACTAGGTTAAAGATGAAAAAGTTCGCAATATCAGTAGAAGTGCCGCTGGAAAGAGCTTTGGTTTCACAATAACGGGTGAGGTAATCAGTGGCGACTATAATGTAGCGGTTGCCCAAAGATGACGTAGGAAACGGCCCGAGCAAGTCCATACCGACTTGGTGAAAGGGTACTCGAGGAGGACCAATAGGCTGCAGCAGACCGGCCGGCTTGACAGGCGGCGTCTTCCGACGTTGGCAATCACGGCACGTCTTAACATAGCGCTGGACAATAGCAGCAAGCTTGGGCCAGTAGTATTTTTGTCGTATGCGAGCCAAGGTCCGTGAGAAACTGAGATGGCCGGCAGAAAGCTCGTCGTGGCATGCCTGCAAAACGTCGGGACGCAGCGGCGTTGGGACCACCAGCAGGTACTGAGTGTCTGTGGAAGCGTAGTTTTTCTTGTAAAGGACGCCGTCCCGCAAGCAGAACGACGACAGGCCACGCGTAAAAAGGCGAGGTGGCGATGAGGCGGCTCCCTCGAGGTAATCGATGAGGGGCCGCAGTTCGGTGTCATCTCGCTGTTGTTGAGCGAGATCAGGCGTCGTGAGAGCGCCGAGAAAAACGGAGTCATCTGTTTCAGGTGAAGAACACGGGATAGGGGCTCGGGATAGACAGTCAGCGTCACTGTGTTTCTTGCCGGACTTGTACACAATAGTGACGTCGAACTCCTGCAAGCGGAGACTCCAGCGGGCTAAGCGGCCAGAAGGATCTTTAAGGTTGGCTAGCCAGCAGAGAGAGTGGTGATCACTGACCACTCTAAACGGCCGACCATACAAATACGGCCGAAATTTTGTCACCGCCCAGACAATTGCAAGGCACTCCTTTTCGGTAGTAGAATAATTCGCTTCGGCACGAGAGAGGGTGCGACTGGCGTAAGCAATGACCCGCTCAGCGCCATCTTGCCACTGAACGAGAACTGCTCCGAGGCCAACGTTACTGGCGTCGGTATGCAACGCTGTATCCGCCTCCTCGTCGAAGTGGCCAAGTATGGGCGTTGTTTGGAGGCGTGTGCGAAGCTCCTCGAAAGCCCTTTGCTGCTCGTCGGCCCAGATGAAAGGTTGGTCGTCCTTTGTTAGACGAGTCAGTGGTTCGGCTATCCGGGAGAAGTCATGGACAAAGCGTCTGTAATAGGCACAGAGGCCCAAAAACCGTCGAACAGAACTTTTATCAGTAGGAGTCGGGAAAGCAGCTACGGCAGCCGTCTTCTCTGGATCAGGGCTAATACCCTCAGCGCTGACGACATGGCCCAGAAACTTCAGCTGTTGGAATGCAAAGTGGCATTTTTCCGGTTTTAGTGAGAGGCCGGCCGCGCGGATGGCATTTAGGACGGCCGTCAAGCGCTTGAGATGCTCGTCGTAAGTCGCAGAGAAAATGACGACGTCGTCAAGGTAGACGAGGCACGTCTGCCATTTGAGGCCGGCTAGGACAGTGTCCATCATTCTTTGGAAGGTCGCGGGGGCGGAGCACAAACCAAAGGGAAGCACCTTAAATTCGTAGAGGCCGTCAGGAGTAATGAACGCCGTCTTTTCACGATCACGTTCATCGACTTCGATCTGCCAATAGCCACTGCGTAGGTCGAGCGATGAAACGTATCGGGCATGGCGGAGTCGGTCGAACGAGTCGTCGATTCGAGGCAGTGGGTAGACGTCTTTTTTTGTAATTTTGTTGAGCCTCCTGTAGTCGACGCAGAATCTGAGTGTTCCATCCTTTTTAGCGACCAGCACAACAGGTGAGGCCCATGGGCTTGTGGATGGTTGGATCACATCATCGCGAAGCATTTCATCAACTTGCGCCCGAATAGCCTCGCGTTCCTTAGTCGACACTCGGTAGGGGTGTTGGCGAATAGGGCGTTCGGTGGGGTCAACTATAATGCGATGCTTTGCTACTGACGTCTGTCCCACCTTGGACGTGACAGCAAAGCAGTCATGGTAAGAGTCAAGAATTGCTTGAAGGCGGCGTTTCCGGTCAAAAGGCAAAGCAGGATTCACGTCAGTTCGAACTGTATGGGCAGTGCTCTCGGGAGGGTTCTTGTTGAGCAACGATAGGGCGCAGTGGGCTGATGGCTCGCCGACTTCATCAAAGTAGGCGATGGCTGCCCCTTGCGGTAAATGGCGGTATTCGGCGCTAAAGTTCGTTAAAAGCAGTTCAGTTCGGTTATTACTCAAGGAAAAGACCCCCCGAGCGACGCAGACTTGTAGGCTCAACAATAAATTCACATTAATTTCCGCGAGGCCTTGAAGGGCGGGAGGGTTGTCGCAGTGCACTGTAACAAACATGCTGGTGCGTGGAGGTAGTGTGACATGGTCATCGCATACCCGGAAAAGTGGTCTGTCTGCTGTGTAGTCGTCGGAAACTGCGCGCTGGGTCGAAAAAGTCACCATGAGGTCACGGAGGTCGATGATTGCGCCGTTTTCTCGAAGAAAATCAAGACCGAGGATCAGGTCCTTGGAGCACTCCGCCAGCACAGCAAAGCAACAAGAGAAAGTTACGTGGCGAATCTCGACTCGGGCAGAGCACACTCCTAGCGGCGTCAGCACATGCCCCCCGGCTGTCCTTATCGGCGCGCCGTGCCAAGGAGTCAGGACTTTGCGTAGGATTGTAGCAAGGCCACGACTCATAACGCAAAAATCAGCGCCCGTATCTACAAGGGCAGTCGTATGGTGGTTGTCAACGGCGATCGGTATCTCAGCGGAAAGAAGCTCACCGACGACGAAGTGTGCCGTATCACGGATCGTCGGACTGACGGGTCGTTCAGTGCGTCGAAATGCGGCGTCGAAGGTAAGCTTCTGTGATCGTCGGGAGGTCGTCGGACTCGTTGGTCGTTCGGTGCGTCGATTGGGGGCGTCGGAGGAAAACTGCGGCGATCGTCGGAAAGTGGTCGGACTGCTGGTCCGTGTGGGGGGTCGGAGGTCGGAATGTTTGATCGAATCGGCGAATGGAGGATCTTGGTCGTAGTGCTCATCGACGGCGGCTCTACCTCCGAGAGTCGCCGTCCTCAGTTTTCCCGGCGCGGACTTGGGGACTGCCTGAAGGAAGTACGCCGGTTGGGGGAAAACTGTCGCGGCGATGGCGACCTGGACTGGCGTCGCGGTGGGGACGCAGGTGGGACATTGGCGCTGAGGTGCTGGTCGATGTCCCGAGGCCGTTCACCATAGCGCGGCCGAGGGGCATCCGGTGAGAATCCGCGCAAGCCCATCTGACGGTATGGACAGTGGCGCAGTACGTGTCCGGCTTCGCCGCAGTGGAAGCACAGCGGTAGATTGTTCGGCGTACGCCACACGTGTGCTTTGCGAACGGGCGGTCGAGTGTCGGGCGCATCAGCCGGAGCTGGATGTCGGGGTGCAGGACGGAACGGGCGAGAGGAGCGGGCCTGTAGGGTGCTGGCGGTGCTGGCGCAGGGGTACGCAACGCGTCGCTGTAGGACATGACGTGCGGCGCAGGCGGCTGGGGGGATGGCATTGATGGCACTGCTTGCCGGAGCTCTTCACGTATAACATCCGAGATGCCGCCAACACGCGGGTGTTGCTCGAGAAAGGGCATCTTTTGCAGTTCTTCACGTACGATGCTTCGGACAAGCTCGCGAAGGGCGCCACTCTCGTTGCCGTTCATCGGCAAGCGGAAGTCCACAGCAGTGATGTTCGCAGAACGATCAAATTGCACAAATCGCTGTTGTAGGGCACGCTCCATACTTGCCGCCTCCTTCTTAAAATCAGCCACAGTACATGGAGGGTCACGTACAAGGCCGACAAAGATCTGTTCTTTAACGCCACGCATAAGATGGCGCACCTTCTTTGCCTCCGACATGGACGGATCCGCGGGTTTGAAAAGCCGAGTCATTTCTTCTACAAACATGGCGACGCTCTCATTGGGCCGCTGCGCTCGGGACTGTAGAGCCAGTTCAGCCATCTCTTTTCTTGCGTCTTTGCCGAATGTGCTGAGCAGCTTTTGCCGGCAATCTTGCCAGGTGGCGATCGTAGCCTCGTGGTTTGCGAACCACATCTTGGCGGTGTCTTCAAGTGAAAAATAAATGTTCCGCAACTTTCGCTCCTCGTCCCACGCATTAAACGCAGCGACCCGGTCGTAGTTGGTCAACCAGTCCTCAACATCCTCAAATTTGTCGCCATGGAACGGCGTGGGCATACGCGGAGCATGGAAGAACAGCGGCTGGGCACTTACTGGAAGGTGAACGGGCTGGCTTGCCTCTGTAGTCGTCATGGTTCGCTGTAAGGAAAGAAGGGGACCACACTCGGGAGCTAAGCCTCTCAAGCGGCGGCTGGCCTTGTGCACAGGTGTGTCCACGGTGTGTAGCTGGGCTTCGGAGGCACCCAAAAGCTCTTCGGACATGGGATGTACCCAGCACCTCCACCAAAATGTCACAGAAGCAGGTAGGCAGGTTTGTATTTGCCACAACGTCCAAGCGCCAGCGGAAACGGCCCGGCCGACTAACCGACTAGCGAGCGAGCTCACGGGCGAAGAAGAGCGCGCGCCAGCCTCCTGAGCGCGACTACTAGGCGGCGCCAGTAATGCGTTGCGGCTAAAGCCCCTCAAGTTCATTTAGGGGCTTTAGTTGCGGCAATATGGAGTAAATAAAACCTCCCTTTGGGTTGCGTTGCAGGACAAGCAATTTACACCATTTTGAGTATTTTTTGCTGGCAGTGTATACCTGCCCTTCCTGGACTTCCTGATTGCCAGCGAGGACTGTGTGTAGCCCGTCTCTTGCCTGCTCTGCGTTCAGAAGCCAAAGTGGCTTTCACGTGGCTTCATCCTCTAGAGCTGGACACCTCCGAGTTAAGCCTTGGACTTCGCATTGCGCGCTTGGTGCCGGGTTTACCTGCGCTCTTTCTGGCTACCCATGCGCTTCTAGCAGAGTCCTCCGATGGCTTCCTCTTAGCGCGGGCTGTGTGCTGACACATGTTTCGGATTGGCAGCTCTATTCTTGTGCGCTGGTGATGCCTTGCTTGTGGGCCTCCCTTTCGACTCCCTGCTGTGCCCAGCCCTGGTCAGAGTAGCTGGCGATCTGTGAGATGGTGGCACAATCCACTTTTCCTACGTCATGCACGAGTTGCCACTGTTGCCAAACCGTGTTTCTCCTCATTCGAAACAGTCTTACGTCTTTCCTTTAAGTTGTAGGTGGTGGTCACAACTGTATACCACCAGCATGATTTATTTGAACGCTCACGTTTCTTTACAGCTTTTTTCACGCCGCTTTCATCCTACCTAGCTTCAGGTATAGTGCGTTTTGGAGTTGAGTCTTCCGAGTTTGTAGCTGTCGCATGTGACTTCGCAGGAACCTCCTGCGTCCGTCTGGCATCAGCCGGCGATGGGGAGTGATCCAAAGGGGTGATCTCAGTCACAGGAAGAGAAACACCGGCAGCACCAGGTGGTACCTCCTCTGCGGCGACGAGGACTCTAAGGAATAAAGTGTGTGTTAAAAATGCACTTGGAACATATTGTATCAATTGCATATTGATTTTGTGTGATTTTGTCCGAATAGTTAAAACCAAAATTAAGGCTTTTTCTGTATTGAAGTAATTAAACTTTACTTTCGCACAAGATGTCAGGACTGCAACTTTTGCCCGCTCAGTATATTTCTGAAAAATCACAAATTTACTATATTCTGTAAGGCTTATAACAGGCTGCAAGCTGGATTTACGCATTAGACGTATTTCCGTTGTCTACCGCCAGAAAGAATCACAACGGTGTGATCATGAACATTTTATTGGTATATCCTTTAGAAGCCACATCCAAAAAAAAAATCGAGGCATTGTCTTAAATTGTCTTAAATGACGTAGACGTAAACAGGTCACGGGGCGTCACTTAGCCGAGAGTGATGTCGCCACACCATGAGTTCCGACTGACAGTTGCGTCAGTAAACTGGAAGTGTTCCGACACGTGTCGGCTTGCCATGCGAATACTTTCTGAGAGACGCCACATAATCTTGCCCGGTGAGGCGTTTCTGGCTCAAGAACTGTGGGCCCCCAAATTACTGCGCTAGTGCGAAATTGGTCACGTTCCAAATTTCGGGTGATCTAGAACTGAACTGCTAGTCTTAACTTGCGTCAGGCATCCGTCAGAAGTCGAACTGTCAAGCAACATTTACATAGGCGTCTAATGGAGCCTGACGGCACTGCGAGTCGGAGTCCTTTTTGCTGCCAGCTCCGCGTCCGGAGATTCTCAACGCGCACTTCCGGGTCTATTGCTCTCAGGGTCTTCACATGCAATGCAATAAGTGGTGGTTATCTCCCTTGCAGTATCACAAACACGAATAGTCGGGAGGAAAGGAAGAGTTACGGCTGTTCCCCGACGGTCCCACGGCACCATGAAGATTCCTGCTACAAATTTTATGAGGACTGCCCATTTGTTAGAATTGAAGTATAATTGGGATGAATTATTTTCATATTTACGAAGGTAAATTTTATTCTACTGCGACCATACTAAAACAACATATACCTTTTTTCACGCATTTTAAACGTGTGTGAAACATCGCTTACGTGAAAGACAAATTTTACGACTAAATTTCCAATACCGAGCAAGAAATTTCAAGAAGCTATTTCCTACATATTTTAGTGCATTCATGAATACTAATTATGTTTAACATACATTATAAATAACCCGTCCTATATTCCAAACGCATTAATTTTCGTTAAAGGTCCTCCCCAACCTTCAACAAGAGGACTGTGCAAAATTGGAATAAAGCCAAAAAACTCGTTGATTGCTGCAGATTTTTCTTCAAAGTTTGTTTCTTCTGCTGGTGTCGTCACCGCACCTTCTGAATGTAGAGCGTCAGATCTAGAGGACAGGTCTCCCTCTTCCACACAGCAGAGAGCAGGTTTCTTTCCTTGTATTGTACCCCACTGACTACGAATGCTGACACACGGAGGCAGACTGTTGACGCCTGAGAACAGGCTCTGCTTGGTGGGTCTTCTACTAGCCCAGTGCCGTCGTTGTCGCCAAGAGAAGTGGGTTCTTCTTCAGCAGGCGTCCTGAATTCAGTAGTGCCGATATTTGCAGCGCTGCCCTGCGCATTGCCAACATGTGCAGTGCCGAATGGTGCAGTACAGTATTTTTCAGTACCGTAGTCTGCAGTTCCGACGTGTGAAGTAGTAATGCGTGCAATGCCGACATGTGGAATGCCAGACTCTGAAATGGCAAACTGGGCACCGCCAACTGGTGCAGTTCCGAAGTGCACAGTACCAACGACTGCAGCAGCAGCCGACCTGTGTACTGTCTTTGCTTGCTCGGGTGCCGTAACCACAAGGCCTCTGCTCAAATCAGGCTCCATGTGGCGGGTAATGTGCCGACGCTTGCTTTCTGGAATTATGTCCTCATAGCTGTTCATAAGTGGCATTCCATCCAGGTCCTCTTCATCCGAAGACGACACAGTATCTGCGGGGCTTGACGCTGCAGCTGGATGTGCTGGCTGATATAGTGACTCCTTGGGACCTCACTGAGCAGGCCCGGCAACAGATGAATCGGCTGCAGTAGGCGAGTGCAGGCACCTGGCAGCCTATTGAACCAGGAACTCTGGCAGCAGCAGCGGATTTCGCTCGGGGGAAGATGTCTTTCCAGCTAGCGGTTCCGGTACCTTGTTCCCATCTATATCCCGGTCGTCACTTCTGGGCTGCAAATGTGATCAGGCTGCTGTGGCGTCCGCTGTGGAGAGCGAACCGGACTTGGAGTGCTCTCGTGCAGATCAGTGCCAGAGTGGTCGCTGTCAGTGTCCCTGGGAGTCGTGAACTGTCTAGGTTGGTCACTAGACATTTCTGTGTCCTCTGAATGGCATGCCTCCTGTTCGCCATTTGCCTGCTCCACAGGATGAGACTGCATGGAGGTGCTTCGTATTCTCTGCTCAGTGTGTCATGGTCAGGGCTAAGTTCGGAACTGTTCGAGTCTGACATGGCAAATCTTACCCTCATAACTGATGGATCTGCAGGTGTTGGCTGGTCGTCCTTGCCGAGTTCTGTGGGCGTTGAACAGGTGCCAGCATGTTCTTCTGCGGAGACCCTTCGAAGAACAGCTGGAGTGGCAGCAATAGCTGGGAGGCCCACGGCTCGCCGCTTCAAGCAGTTTTGCTTGTTAATTCGTGCGCTGCGTAGATTGTCCGTCGCAGATGGGCCGCCAATAAGGAGACGGGAGGCGTGCAGAGGATCGATACGGCATGCTTCTCCAGAAAACTTTGCTCGGCATAGTTGCTGACACTCGGAATAGACATTGAGGCCCACAATTCACTCTCAGCCACCCTGTAGAGAGAAGATGGCAGAGCGGGTGGCTTTGAGGCCTTTGCAGCAGCCATGTTCGGCATCAACGCAGCCACCTCCTTTTCCAGGCGGGGCGTGGTGCCCTCGTGAGGCACACGAGTGGACACATTCCCCGGCCACTTCACTGGTGTGCTAGGCTGCTTTCGCCAGCCTGATGCTGTATTCAGCTGCGATGCTGGTAGTGGCATCGACCACATGAAGCTCTACATGAGTTCCAGCTTGGTGGACACCTTCTGAAGCACCTCAGGAAGGTATGACCGCTGTGTTCTGCCCTTCCGAAACAGCCCCTGAAGGCAGCCGGTCAGCGGCTGGGTGGCATGGGGAGGTCCGCACTGCAGGAAGTGCAGCACCACGTGGCACATCCAGGTCGGCTTTGCCAGAGCGCAGAAGCAGCACACCAGCTGCCCTTCCTCCGTGGGAGACAGAGGCACTTGCAGAAGTAGCTGCAGCTGTTCGCGGGCTTCACGCACTTTCATTTTTCTCGCGATTGCCATAACGATGCCCAGTAGCTGCTTCAGGCTAGGGAGGTGACCGTGCCCGCTGATCAGCTCAATGGAGTAGATGACTCGAGAGTTCTCCAGCAGCATGTCCAGCTGCAGGGTCATCTTCTTAGGCGTGGAGGCCACCTGCATGTGGCCGAGGCAGCGCAGGGCCAGGCTGTGGTGTCACTGAAGCATTAGGTGCTGGGCGGGGCCCCAGAGGGCGCCCAGAAGCGGCCGCAGCTCAGCACTTGCCTGTTGCTGCCCCTGCAACAGGATCTCCATCCCTTGATCATGGCTGCCATGGACGAGGTGCCAGCTATTCTGGGCAACGCTGTACACATCCGTGCTCAGGTAAAATCAGACTAGAGGCGCTTCAGCTTTTCCTTCACCAGTGGATAGTCGTTGATGATGAAGGCGGAGATGTATAGCAGGAGGTAATAGGTGACGACGTGCGGCGGCCAAGCCTTGACAGCACTTATGAGACGGATGTCGGTGGCGCTGTGAATGCTTGGTGGCAGGTAGCTCACTCGCAGGCGACTGCCGTAGCTGGCCGCATCTGCCAGGCCCGCCTCTACCAACACGATGTTCGCCATCAGTCTCCTGCCTGGCTCATTCCTGGCGTCATGGCACCAGGTCTGGAGGGTGGTGCACCGGTAGGCCAAGCAGCCCTTGCTCACCGGTTGGTCGGGAAGGTCCGCGTACGGCAGCAGGGAGAGCAGCACCGAGGCGTGGCCGAGCAGCAGACCCGTTACGTCGTGCCACACTGCCACCGGCCCTGGCTTGGCCATCTCTATGTTCCCAGCTTCCCTCAGCAGCCGGTGCAAGAGGCGTTGCTCCTCAAAGTTAGTCAGGATGCGCTGACCGGTCGTCACTTCGTCCTGTGCAGAGCAATCAAGCAGCGGCCTGTGAAGTCGTGTAGCAGCAATATCTCTGGATGTTCGGAGCGCGCGAGGAAGTCGAAGCAACGTGAGCCCACTCATAGGAATGCTCGGGCTGCGGATCGGCTTGAGAAACGAATATGAAAACTACTTCTTTGTTTCCACCCGATGTCCGCTGTGACACGGTCAACATCGAACAAGGCGAACGACATTCACCTTGCTTCACCTTGCACACCCGTTGGCCAGAAGCAACCCCAGTCGCCGGTACTGCTACCTCGGCTGTCGCGTCGTTTTTCCTTTCTATTTTGGTGGACCATTTTGGAGTCCGTCTACAATCATCCTGGGCCCCGGCGGGCAGTTCTAGTCGTCTCTCTTTGCTGAGCTCCTTTGCATTCTCGACGCGGCTCGACGCACCACCGCGTACCACCCCGAGACAAATAGCCTAGTGGAACGCCTCCGCCGCCCTCGCTACACCGCCCTCACCGCCCTCGCTACACCAATGGAATGGGTCCACCGCAATCAGCACATCAGGAACATTAGGAGTCCACGTCTCGCAGCCTATCTGAGCCACAGATGTACGCTGACGCGTGCCATGAGGTGAGCCACAATGGCGCACCACACTATACTAAAAAAAGATTAACGGATTTTGCTGGTGAATTGTGATAACCTTTGGCGACAATGCTCGGACAAAAATGTCCCAAAACACAAGTAAACTCAAAAATGAAAAAAAAAATTAAGATACATCAAAAGAGCGGAATTTGCCCTGCTTTCTGTTTTGCTCCAGGTCTCAGCGACCTGTTTCTATCCCGCAAAGACAGAAGCATGCTATCCGTTATGTCAGGTTCCCCTATTGTCAAAGTATTTGATTTTGTGAATGATTACTCAGTTCTTTTCGAGCACAGGACGGGAACAGAAGCAGAAACCTTGGTCACGAGTGCCGTTGAGAGCTTCAAGCAATGCCTGAAGCCGCTGGAAGTGTCACATGAGGTCCCTTCAGAAGGTTTCCTCCGGTTTTTTAGATCTACGGATTACGTTCTCCGAAAGTCACACTTGCTGGAAATATCTGCAAGGAGCTGCTGCCATTCCAGTTGGCCGATTTCAACTTGGCACACAGAGCGATTGCCAGCGTCTGCCTGAGGAATGCGGCCTAAAATCTTGTGCTCATTCCATGCAAGCAAGTACACTAGACCAGGTGGCTCGTATTCACACTGCAGACTACCCTCCGTCATCTGTGTTGCTGAACACCTTTTGAAGAAAGAAAAAAGGAAAAAATTACCGACGATTACGTTACTCCCTAATGCGAAATTTGAGCGCAGCAAATAAGCTGTTTCACCTTTTCGATAGTGAGTCAACCCCAGCTGCGGAGTTGGTTTCAAGGACAACGCCGCCGATGCCGACACAAACAATATGATACCCTCGCTTCCGCAGCGCTAAGAACCAGGTCTAGCCGTGGGAAGGTGGGCACGTATTCGTCGACGTGCCGGGGCCTACGTGAAATAACCGGCGCGTCGGCAACTGAAGAGCACCCTATCCGCCACACAAGAACAGGGGGGGGGACCCTTTCCTCCTCTTTCTGCATGGCGGCGACGGTGCTCTATGCAGTCACGTTATCTTGACTCTCTAGCGGCGTCAGCGGCATCCAGCGGTATCAGTCGGTCGCTGCTAGCGCTGGGGGGATGAAAGGGGGCGGAGCTGGTTACGAGGCCGACGACAACGCCGACGACGACGCGAAACCCAGGAACGGACGCCAAAGAGCTGCGCTCTAAAACAAGAAGCGAATCCTTGCAACACATATTAAGTAATTCAGCCTAACGAGAGAGTGAGAGTGGTCGTTGTACTATACATACAAAAAGTGTCGCACCCACTTAAGGAGATCGGGCGCCGTAGCAAAGTGAGCATCGTGCTCTCAGCCCTTATGAAGCTACGTGCGTTGTGCGCGCGCGTAAAGAGAGGTATGACGGGCGCTGACAGTGCAACACAGCGCATCAGAACCACTCCGTTGAGTGTGTAGGGGGTGTGTTGTGCTTCATGCGTGTTTCTTCAGGCAAGGTTTGCGTCGACCAAACGTGAAGACGCCTGAATGAGTGGCTGAAGGAACCCATCTCCAGAATCCACAAGACAGGCACAATGATTCTGGCGCTGCATCCTCGTGGTTGTAAACAGGAAGACAGAGATTCCGGTATCGAAAGACAGTGAGAACCGGCTCTTGCCGGCTATTCCGTGGTCAGCAGACACTCGGGCCAGCTAGTGCGGGAAATTGTCGAGGCTCCGGAGTTATCTTGGCTGCATGGTAATAGTGTTAGTGCGCCTTCCGTCACCATGAAAAATGCAGAGTTTTATTTCTTGACGAGGTGATGCACCATGTAACGTCCTTTCTTGGTTGTTCTTATTTTTTGAAAAGCAGCATTTAAGAAGTTGTCTCATCTAATAAAACTCGCTTGGAAGTAAACGTTTGTGTGTCTAGTTGTCTGTGTTCTCGTTTTTTGCTCCCTTGGGCTGCAATTCGTCATGGAACATCACCTAGCTCGCACAATCACCTTAACACAAAACAATGAAACTGAAGAAAACCGAAGTGGTTGTTTCATGGCTTCCTCCATTGCCGCGGCTGACGCAATCAAATGAAATGAAATACATTGCCTACGCTTTATGCACAGGGTCTGAATAACACTCTCCTGGGTTTCTTGTCATCTTTACTTAGATAGTAATGAGGTACCTGTTCGCAACGCACCATCAGCCGCTCTTTGCGACACGGCAGGCATTGAACATGTTTCATTTGAGAACCTTGAAAGCACAGATTCAGAGAACTCGGGAGGCAAGGCCACAAGAACAATAGCTCATAGGCGCACAAACCATTGAAAGGAAACATTGATGTAAAGCAAGTGATTCATTGAAGGCTGAGAACACGCACATGTACCTCCTTGCAGGCGTGCTAGAACCATGCGGTTTGAAAGTGTGGAGCTTCCATTTTGTGTGCTGCACGGCCTTCTGAAGTGGCCAGACAAAAAAACACTAGAAAACTACATTTCCCTAAGATATACTCATACCAGATTTCAGCGCACACCACCACGCCTGGTCATCCGGTTTAGGTTGGTTGGTTTATAGAGTTTAACGTCCCAAAGCGGCTCAGGCTATGAGAGACGCCGTAGTGAAGGGCTGCGGAAATTTCGACGACCTGGGGTTCTTAAACGTGCACTGACATCGCACAGTACACGGCCCTCTAGAATTTATGAGCCGGTTTAGATCGTGTTTTATGCTTTTTATGTGAAGTAATTTCTTTTTATTTTCTGTATCTCAGCATCGTTAACCACTTCTCCATCCAGACGCAGCATGTCGTCAGTGTCATAGCTGTCTCCCTCATAAAAGTGCATGACTGACTTGGACAGAGCCTCCCATATAACTTTGCGTATCTAAGACGTGTCGAGTGAAGGTGCTGTGCAAACAAGCGAATACCATCGAAAAGCTTGAAACATCGTTCAAAGTTAGAAACTTCTGTTGCGATAGCATTTAGGTTGCCGTCTCACAAAAAAAAAGTTTCGGCTTCTCTGTCACAAAATTCCCTATTTGGCCGAAAGAGGCTACGTCACCTAGTGACATTATGACCACCTGGCCACCATGGCACGTGGCAACCTGCATATTGTGTTGTGAACTACCTGATCCCCCCCCCCCATCCCTTCCCGTGGTAAGTGGAAATTTATTTCAATAAATTCACCGCGGTTGCATTCTGCCCACTGTGAGGCTGTGTGTGAGCCTCACAAGAGCTCGGGATGAGCAACCTGGGTCTCCCAAGCCGCCCCGATGGCTGTGTTTGAATTAAGCAGCCGCTTGCTGGGCGGTGGAGCATCGCTTAACCGCTCCACCACTGCGGCAGTAGTGGTGTAAGGATTCCCCGCGATTTAGGAACGCGACTTAGAGGGTCGTGACGTCATCAACAGAGTGGACCAATTATAGAACACCGCGAAATTTGAAAGTCTGGGCTGCTCTAAGATTGAAAGTAGGCCCGCAAGAGGAAATGGATTAAAGGTCTACTCTGTGTGTTTTTTTTTACATTTTGGTTTCACAATCAGGGGACATTCCATAGAGTCGCGTCACTTCAGTGCAAAAAACAGTTTTCCAAAATACCAAGTAGAAGTATTACAGAAAATGAAAACCAGGAAGCCGGAGCCAAAACTCTTTTTAACAAGACGATGACGTCACGACAAACCACCCCATGATGTCACGGGTGCTGTCGCAAAGCGTATTGTGGTGCGTTCATTGCCCAAACTGGCGACTGTATGTAGAGCTTTGGTCCCTGTTTGTCTCAAATAACGAGAAGCCAGATCGACATTCTGCCCCAATGTTGAGCGAATAGCGATGGCCGTTCGACCAGTGACGTCACGCACGCAATATTGACAGCAGGAACGTCCCAGATTGAGGCCATCAGCCGAGGAATTTTAAGTTTGCTGCCGCAGGAACAAAACACTGCCCCGCATCCGAGAACGTAATGTGAAAGTTTCTGTAAAATCAAAGGAGGGAGAAAAAATGCCCGAGTTAATGCTGTTTAGTGGATGGATTAGGATGGATGAGAGGGATGGATTAGTATAAGTAATTATGATTATCCAGTGACAGGTATCTCGTCACTATCGAAAGTGATTACTCATGCATAGCACATAAGTCCGGAGTTATGGAGGGAAATTGCAGAACATTAGCCAATCACTGTATAAACCGCAGTAGGCAACCTAAATTCTCTGTTATTTTCTTGAAAACAGCGGTTAAAAACGACCCCAAGTTCTTTGATCCTTTGAAGTCAGGTCGGTTGCGACTATGAGCAGCACCAGTAGTGAGTGCGTTGCAAGAGGCGCTGCCGGGCGCTGCGAGAGGCTTGGCAACGCTTTTGCTCTTTGCCGAAAAAGTGAACGCGACGAAAAAAAAAAAAAAAGCCAACATGCACATCAGACGCTATATTGAGGAGGTAATGCAAATGCGCTACATCGACACAGTGGGATTAAATAAACACAAAAATAATTCAGATATTTCTCTTCGACTATATAATTGCCGGACGTGCCGTTAAATAAGAAAAGTAAATTACAGAACTGAGCACCCCATAACAAAGACAAATGGGTGCCGCTGCAGCCACTGGCGATGGCAAACAACAGCTAGCCAGATTATTCGCCCAGCACGGCGTTTTACATTTAGCTAGAGGGGAAAAAGGACCGGAGGGGATAATTTGGCGTGCACTCATTCGCTACACGACTGGTGGACGCAGGCTGCCGTATACTGAAACAGCCAGACGCCGTGACGACCTCCAGTCAGGAAAGAGCGCTTCTGCTTGGTGCCTGCGAAACCAGTAAAGGAACCTCTCCGCTGTTATCGCAACACTGTACAGACATTAATCATAGTTTTTGCACACTTTTTAAGGAGGCACTGCAGGAACCGCGAGCCACTGCTCTAAGGCATTCTTTTTTTTTTTCGCAGAAAACAAACGAAAGGGTTTATCTGTAGAACTTCTAGCTCTTTTTGGTCTCATGAAGGCGTTGACAGCCTTTGCGGTTGACGTTTTCAGAGCGTAACCATGACGCAAGGGCAGGCATGCCCACGGACGCATGAAGACCGTTTTTCTTGCCTTTGAATTGCATGCCCTTGCCAAGGCCATATTTTCCTCTGGATTTCGGCGCAGTCGTCAATAATCTGCGTTCGTTCTTTGTCGCACTCTGCCCCCTTCGTGTCTCTTAACGTTATACAGGTCAATCATATTCCTTTCCACAGCACGCTGTGTTGTCCTTAACGGAACTTCGACGCTTCTCCTATTTCTCCACGTTTCTCCGTCCTAGGTGAGGACCGGTAAGATGCAGCTGTTATACTCTTTCATCTTGAGGGATATTGGCAAACTTCTATTCATGTGATCAGACAACCTGCCAAATGCTCCCCAGCCCATTCTTATCCTTTTAGTTATTAATGTAAAAAAAGCATTACTAGACTATGTCGACAGCGAACCTGCCACCAAATCATGTCCGCAGCGACTGCGGGGAACTATAAAGAGATATCGTCAAAAGCGTCTTATAATCTAAAGAGGATGATGTGAGGACGAGGCGCTGAAAAATTGGTCACGATCGGATAATTTGTTATTTTTTAGAGCCAAAAATATGCAAAAAGTGGGCATGGGCAGGGCAAAACTGGCCCCAACTTTGAAACGCCAGGGGTGGTATTCTCCCGGTGTCGCCTTTTGCGACATGTTGCATTCGCTCTTCGCTGATTGGCTCCAGCCGCGGTGACGGCGGCGTGACGACACGGATCCGCCTTCCTGCTACGTCATCGTGACGTCGCCCCAATTTACTAAGCTTAGTCGAACAACGGAATGTGCTGAAGCGATTCGCGCGGGCGACGGGCTACGAAATTGATACTAGACGCCATGAATCCCACTCTCCTTACCTGGTTTTTGAGGTGCGAAGAAGAGTGGCGTGTCCGCGGACATCGCGACCAGTGTTCGCCTTGGCCGACGAATCTTAACGGCGGCATTACCGGTTGTCGAAGAGCACAGCACTGTGGCTACCGTCCGCTGAGCCGGACTGCCACTCGCCATCCCAAGCAGCACACCAACAATGGACCGACGCTGGCATAATGCTGGTCAAAACCGGCTCGAAAGTCGTACCGACGTCGGCATTGGGGTAAAAAGTTACTTTTTCCAACCTTGGCCTGATGTTCGGACCAACACTGAACCGACATTCATGCCACTATCAGACCACTGTTCAGCCGCTCTACCAACACTGAACCGACATTCATGCCACTCTCAGACCACTGTTCAGCCGCTCTACCAACACTGAACCGACATTCATGCCACTCTCAGACCACTGTTCAGCCGCTCTACCAACACTGAACCGACATTCACGCCGCTATTGTACCCACTTTCAGCCACTCTACCAACACTGAACCGACATTCATGCCACTATCAGACCACTGTTCAGCCGCTCTACCAACACTGAACCGACATTCATGCCGCTATTGTACCCACTTTCAGCTGCTCTACCAACACCGGCTTGACATACCACAATTAGGCCACTGTTCAGGCTTTCTGCTAACGCTTGCCCGAAGTTTATGCCATTGCATTTCCAGTTCAGCGAATATTCACATTCCAGTTAATGTTCGCATTGGGAAAGCCATGGGTTTTGGCATTGAAAAGCTGCAATCATCTCTTCTATACACATGCACAACAAAATGAGGCAACGAAAGAATCCAACTGAGAAACAATTTATTAAATAATTAGGCACCGTGGCTGGGGACGCGCGGTTGCGCGAGTCCTGCGAGGCAGCGAGGGCCGCGCAGGAGGCGGGACCTTGGGAAGGAGCCAGGGCCGCGCGGGAGGAGGATTTCTGGGAGGTGGGGGCCGCTTGGGGAAGGGAGGGCACTGTGCTGGGGGCTGAAGCACAGGGGCTCGCAGTGGTTGCCAGGCCGGCAGCGGTACTTGGCAGAAACGCTTCGGCAAAACGCCTTTTGCGTCCGCCGCCACGGTCCACCGAACCTGGCAACCACTTCCTAATAAACCCCTGCGCTGCCACCACATCCGCCCCCGTCTTCTCACAGATGGCATCTGAATAAGATAAGCGTTCATTTTAGGCCAGCAGAAAAAGAGTGCTCGTTAACAGAAATCAAGATTATTTCAGCAACAGAGAAAACAGAAAAGGCCACAAGTACATGTTAACTCAAAGTGCGTGCCAAAATGAAAGGACTAGAGTATCCAAATACAACTTGAGGAGAAAATCCACTTGAAAGCTCTTCTAACCAACTGTATAAAGCTGCTGCGACATCACGGTCGACCACTTTGCACTACTAACATATGGGAGCACAAATGGCTGGCAGATACAAGGCACGACTACGATCCATGACAAGAGATGGATGTGACTGATGGGAGGGCTTTCTTTGAAAGGCATCTGCTGACTCATATATCTTCAGATGCACATGGAAGAAAACTGCAGATGACTACCCCCATAAAAACAGTAACAAAATATTCACCTGTAATGAAAAAGAAAACTGGTAAAGTATCAACTGAAAAGAAGAAAAGAAAACAAAGCGCAGCAGAACCTGGTGCATGTTCTTCCACTCATCTTCTAAAATTCAGTTAAAAGCTACTGCAACAACATACCTGCTGCCACCTTGCATAACTTCAGGGCAATAAATGACCACTTGCCCTTGCGGCCATGGAGGCTGTACATCCTCTGTACAGCCACCCCCATGATGGCGGTCATTATGTTGGAGCCCACCTCCCTCAGGCCCTTGCCCCCCAGGTGGACCAGCTACTTTCGCTGAAAAGAAACACCACAGGTGCACAAGCTATTAGGCACAAACATCAATTATAATTTCATTTAGTTTAGCAGAATCGAATAGCTAAGACAATTGTGTGACTACCTGTCAACAGCCCATGCGAGTACCTACAATCATAATGCATAATTTCTGTATGATACAATAGCTTGACTAGTTGCTACCAGCAGAAAGCACCACCACCAATATGGACATTCTTTTTTTTCCCAGTTTACTAAGAGCAGGGAAACTTTAGCGATTAAGCAAAGGTGGCCAACTCCTACCCATTATGCTTTGCATCTTGGACATTATTATATTATAACTATAATGCTTTTTGCAGATATCTATGTGCTGGATGTGTTTTCTCTGCACAGCCGTTACGCTAAAATTGATTTGGTTTGTAGAACTTAAAGTTCCAAAGTGACTCAGGCTATGATGAGGGACACCATAGTGGAGGGCTCCGGAAGTTTCGACCACGTGGGGTCTTTAACATGCGCCACTGACATCACACTGCACACGGGCGCCTTGCTTTTCGCCTCCATGGAAAACTGGCCATCACGGCTCGGTTTGAACCTGAGTCTTTGGGTTCAGCAGTCGAGTGCCCTAACCACTGAGCCACCATGGCGGGGCTCACTACCCTGAAATTGAGCAGTCTAATTAATGCTATACAAAGGGCGCTTATTTAAATCCCCAAGCACCTGAGTAAAGCTGCGTGCTTAGCAACCACATTTAATTAAACGATGTTGCTTGTTTTTGGCAGCAGATTAAGTAATGAAATGTGCATAATGTGAGCAAAAGACAGGGAAGAGGTGGGTTAAAGCTGCCCCATTATTTGGGAAACCTAGCCGAAATTAAAGACGCGCTGAGAGAGGACCAACTTCCAGCTGTGTTCACAGCAGTTCATGCAACAGTATATTAACCGAAAGCTCAGCTTCCTGTAAAACAGACCTTACAACATCCTTAATGTTAGCTACAAAGTCCACTGCTGAACTAAATTAAAACAGCACAACAATAAATGACAAATGTAAGGAAAATGAGGGGCTCGTTATGAGACACATACGAAGAAAGGCAGCCACAGGCAACAAAAGCATAGGGGATTTTTTTTTGCTGTTGATCGATGTAAAACAATAATGTAATCACAGAAATATTTGACTGAGAAAAAAAAATTGTTGGAACCAAGTCTGTTATGCAACGACCGGCCACCGGCAGAGCTCTGGAAAACTACATCGAATGACATTGAGTGACACCATCTGAGAGCAACTGCCCCAAAAAAGCCTGTGACTGCACCGCCAAATACCAAGCTACTACAAGATGTGATAGGTGCAATGCTTCGCACAGAACCAGCATCAGTAGCTTGGTTTGCTGTTTAGCGCTCCTTCTCGCCTAAACGCTCTGATGCGACAGCAGTCTCGCAGGTGGCATTTTCTTTGCATTGCGTGGCTGAAACATGATGTGACAACTGGCACTTGCCGTAAGCAATATTGCGAGCGCCACATGTTCAGCACTGCTACTGAGCCCAACAAATTGATAGGAGTCAAAGAGCAGATAAAGAGAGTCCCCTAACAGCTGTCCCGACACGTGATGCAGTTTTTGCAAGCTCTGCTACCGGCTGGGCATTGCGTACCACTTTTGCTTCCGACAGTAAATCTCACCACACAAGGAATCGACAGGGCGTTCCAGTGAACACTCTCAAAAATTCCTAAAGAAGCGCAAGTTCGATATGGGAAAACAATTTTTTTTTTGGAGGAACGATCTCTCAGCAGTGGTGGACATAATTTACTGCATAACTGTGTGTGTGTACCTGCAAATATTTCTTCTATTTTGAACTCCCTATTCTTAGGAATTCCTGAAAATGTTCACTGAAACAGCCAGTGTGTATATCAGCAAGCAACTTTCATGAACAAGACATTTACATTAACAAAACACACTGTGACAGCACACTCCAGCACAACAGTAGGAATTATATCTATGAAGAGCATGTTATTCACAGAGCACGGCATGCAAATACTCTTGGAGCTCAAGATTTCTTCACAAACCTCGGAATTACATTATGCATGCAATTCGTTAGTAGGCATTCATTTTTTCCAGACACGAATTATCAGAAACATTAAATCACCAGTCCAGCAGCCACGCTGTCGTCCTGGACGGCAGCTTCCACAGTGTCCAACTCCTCGGGGGAGAATGCGGGCAGTGCAAGGGTGGGAGGCGGTGGCGAGGGGGACACTGGCCGAGTCCTCTGCTCCAGCTGCCGGTCCGACCGCAGCAGCACATGATCCTCCAGCCTTTGTAACCGCTGCATTAAGTCGCGCTGCTGCTGTCGGACCTCCAGCACCAGGCACATCAGCTTCAGCAGGGTAGCTGAAACTGAAGCAATCAACAATTTCAGTGGGAGCAGGGTTAACCTGGGCGCAATAATATCATTTGCGCACTGAGGTACAATAAAGAACAGTATGAGGCTAACAGTAGGCAGCAACACACTCCGTACTATGCTCCTAAACTTCCCCCAGTTTTTATCCTCCAGGACACTTCTAATTCATGTTCTATTCCTTGCTAGCCTAATTTAAATGCCATAAATGTCACCATGCACTGACAAACACCTAGGTGAAATGGAGCTGCTCTATGTGTGATAGCTAGCACAGAACCTGCAGCCTTGTTGTGTAAAGGACTTCTCAGTCTATGAGCTTCGCCAATTTTTACATTGCTTCATGGGCATTTCCACTGCTATTGCACCATGGCAGAGATGGCAGCAGTTAGTCGCAAATGGATTCTTCCAGTGTCATGAGAAGCATGTGCTAATAGAAGCGAGAAAGCAGAGCAGGCCTGTGCCCTTAATATAGCATTGCACCATTTGGAAAGTATTGCTCACGGCAAAACCCACATTGGCCAAAATGCTGGAGGTAGACATCTGTTTTAACTGCAAGTGCTGGCAGGGATCAATGCATTAAAACTGCAACAAAGATAGCCCTTATGGAATTATAGCCCTTAGCTGACAAGCGAAATGCAACAAAGAGGTGGACCAAATGTTTCTTGCTAGGCACAGGAGGTCCCAAACCGTTGAGAAATAAAACAAGGTCACATTTATCTCTTACCACGCATCCATTTTCTGCAGGCAAGACAAGACTAGGAGCCAGCTGATGTGCTCACAAGGCAGTTAGGCTGTTCAGTTCTTTCCTAAGCAAGAGGTCCTCCTTCAGAGCATGCCACTATTATTGGCTGCTTATCTCCTTCAGCACCCTTTATGGGAGCTTTGTGATAGCGCAATTAATTTTTTTTCAGCACATTTCGCTGCATCCAAGGCACTGCATTGACTTCCAACCAGTAAACTTTTAAAATACTTTGAAAGACAATGAAAAATTACAATATGGGCCTTGCTGACCAACCGCGACCAAGCGACCAAATTATGCTGGTAAGGAAACAAATGCACAGAACATGGGACTACTGTGTAGAGTGCAGTTCGTAGGAGTGGCTTCCTGGTGGTGATGTAGGCCGAGAGAGGCAACAGAAATGCCAGGATCCAAAAGAACCCAACAAAAGCACAACATACAGCTCTTGGGAAGGGCACACAACAACCACTCCACTATGAATCACAAGAGGAGAAAGCAATGGAAGTACTAGGTTGTAAATTCCAGTACCACTTCAGTTCAATACAATGGTTTTTGAGAAATACATGTGATGATTTTCAGAGTGACCCCTTTCAAAGCACATAGTTTGAAACTAGAAATGTGCTCCTAGCACCGTTTCAAGAGCCACTGAGGAGAACTCCGTGCAAATATCTTCCTGAATAAGTATATTCTCTAGGTCTTTCTGGGCCTGTTGACTGCTGCTCGGCAGCAGCAGGTACAATGAGAAATTTAAAATTTGCTCTGTTTTTCTTTAAGGCAAAGCAGATCTAGCTTCTATATTTTGTTGTGTCACTTGATACTAGACAAAATAGGAGTGTAATTAAAAGAAAGGAACACAGTGAAAAGACGGGACAAGCAGCATTTGTTCTGTCCTCTCACTGTGTCCCCATGTTTGGCTTGCATTTCTCTTTTTGCACAAAAGTAAACAAAGTGAAAATCTCACCATCAACAGTCCCAGCTGTCGACCCCTCCAGCTTGCTGGGTGGCGCACTGTTTTCGTTCACGCTCTCCCCAGCGTGATTCAGTGGGGCTGGAGATGAACATGCGTCATTGATGGCAATCCAGGAAGTACAGAACACACTACTGTGTACAACCACAATGTCACATTTCTATCCTAATTGAATGCAGAAATGCTACTTCAGGATATTTTTGGAGAAGGGACAGAACAGTTGCATGGCCAGGCTGTTTTTCATACAGGTGATCTTTTTAAAACACAATAGACACAAAATTACGAAGTTCAGAAACAAATTCCTGGTTATATAGAGATGCCCCCCAGGCAATAGTAACACTTCCTTTGGCCGAAAAGATATTTTAATTTGGTTTCAATCACAGGCTGTACAAAGACTTCATAATTCAAAACCCATCAAAACCGACACCTCCATGACAAGTAGTTGACGTGACAAACAATGTCACATCATGCAGATAAGTATGACACATAAAAGAACGTTGTGATCCGACTGCGGCGGCGCGTTTCGATGGAGGCGAAACGCAAGAGGTACCCGTGTGCTGTGCTATGTCAGTGCACGTTAAAGATCCCCAGTCGGCTGAAATTATCCCAGGGCGCTACGGCACCTCCTTCTTCCTTTCTTCTCACACTCCCTCCTTTATCCCTTCTCTTATGAATGTCCACCGAAATGCGAGAGAATTACTGCACCACTTTCTTTCCTGAAAAATCAGTTTTCAATTTTTTAAATATGTGTCTATAGTACTTCAATAATTACATTTCTCATGCACCAGCATGGTGCATTGGTACCGTATTTTCCGGTGTATAAGACGCGGCTTTTTTCAAAAATCTTGCTGGTGCGTCCTATACAAGGGTGCGTCTTATATGCGAATTTTTCGTTTTTTTTTTTAGAGAGTTCAGAAATTACTCAGGTTCATGTTCAAGCCTTTTTTACCGAAAAAATATCACTAGCAATGAATCGGTTGTAACACGGTTAATACTTCAATACGGGGACCACCGTGCGCAACTTTTTTTAGGTGAACTTTATCATGAAACGACGGGGATGACGACTTCCGGGATCACAAACACACCACCGTTTCGGAGGCCCCAAGCAAAAGTAATGTGAAATGCCAAAAGATGACGACAATCACGCTTCTCGCCATTGTCAAGACAAGCCAGGACAAGCCGGCGTTCTTTTTTCAGCCACCCTTTGCCACTTTGTTTGCTCCATGTACGTAGTGCGAAGAGAATATTTCAGTCGCGTTGCCACCAGAAATAGGCGAACTTTTTGATAGCGCATCCGAAGGTGAAGACTTCCAAGGTTTTAAGTAGAAATAAAATGTTCTTATGGACATGTGGGAGAGTTTTTTCGTTTTTCTTTCTTTTTTTCCAAAACGTGGGCAGGAATGGCGTGAGTGTTGCCTTTTTCGACCACTTAGCGTCGCTTAAGAATTTCTCACAAGTACGGTGAATTTCGTGATGGTCGCGCAAGCGTGTTTAATTGATCCTCACTAGCCCAACTGGGAAAACTGGGGTGCGTCTTATATAGCAACTTTTTCAATTACAGCCTGCATATATGGCGGGTGCGTCTTATACACTGGAAAATACAGTACATTTAAGGACACAAAAGAAACTGTCATGGCGAAACCAAACACAGAGAGCGGAATATATGTCATGTGAATAGAAACCTGTTCGCAGTACTGTTAACGTGGGTAAGAGAGTTTGCCACGAAATGGTTACTGGCAGAATCACTGCTGATCTGAGAGCATGGCAAATGTAAAAAGCTGATGCCAAGTCTGAGCACGTTCCATTTCTCTGCAAGTGCAATTAGCTACGGTGGAGTTTTTTTCCCAGATTTTGCAAGCATACTACCATAAATCCCCAATCAAAACTAACACAATGTCGACCTTACATTAAATAGAAATGAGAAATGGTGTTTTAGTTTTAAGGCGGTTAACATCCAAAGGCGACTCAGGCTATGAGGGACGCCGTAGTGAAGGGCTCCGGAAATTTCGACCACCTGGGGTTCTTCAACGTGCACTGACATCGCACAGCACACGGGCCTCTAGAATTTCGCCTCCATCAAAATTCGACCGCCTTGGCCGGGATCGTACCCGCGTCTTTCGGGTCAGCAGCCGAGCGTCGTAACCACTGAGCCACCGCGGCGGCTTAACAAATGAGAATTCATGTCTTACGTGGTGACGGCAGCTGTACAACATCGTTGTGGCCCTCATTTCCTAAAAAAGAATTGCACATGAACGTCTTGTTGAGTATGCAAAATAATTTCTCATCAATAAAGAAATATGAGAATTTCATTTACCAGAAACTGCCGAGCTTTCTAGGGCTGAAGTGAACTCGTAGCGCCGCACCTTTTTTTCGGCGCTCTTGTAGGATCCTGCAAACATTCTCAATATCTCGACAAAAACCATGTCATCTCCAAGCAACAGTACGGATTTCAAAAAAACAAAACAACTGAGGCCGCCTTACTGGAAATCAAAGAAAAGCTAATTGAAAACATAGAAAATAAACTGCTAACAGTTGGCATATTCCTTGATATGAGGAAAGCGTTTGACTCGGTTAACCATAAGATATTACTTGAAAAAATGCATTGTTATGGAATACGCGGTGTTCCTTTAACCTTATTTGCTAGCTACCTTGACAACCGATCTCAAACAACTATCATTAACGGTATTTTGGATCGGTCAGATTGTGTCTGGTGCGCCACAGGGCTCCGTTCTAGGACCAACGTTGTTCTTATTATATATTAATGATATCGTAAACCTTCATCCAGCAGACAACATTATAATCTATGCAGACGATACTAACGTATTTTTTTCAGGGCAAGATAGTAATATTTTGCAAGCAGCCTCCAATAGTTGGTTATCCCAATTGTCTGTTTGGTTAAAATCAAATAGGTTAGAACTTAATGTCAGGAAAACAAAGTACATACTGTTTAGAGCCAAAAATAAGGAAGTTCCGAACAACTTCCAAATTCACTTCGAGCAAGCTCCTATAACTCGTGTCAGCTCTACAATGTTCCTTGGAGTCATTTTTGAAGAACATTTACTCTGGACAGATCGTGTAAACTACGTTTGCACTAAAATGGCTCGCTCTGTTGGTATCCTAAATAAATTTCGCACAATACTGCCTCGAAAATTCAAACTACAAATTTATTTCTCTCTAGTCTTTTCGCATGTACAATATTGTTTGTTGATCTGGGGAACGACTACCTCAACCAATTTTGTGAAAGTACTTACTTTACAAAAAAGAGCTGTACGAGCGATTGATAACTTACATTACAGTGAGAGCACGGGTCCTTCCTTCCTCAACCATAGACTGCTAACCATCACGGCCGCTTACCACAAGAAGCTTGCTGTTTATATCAGAAACCTTATGAAAGGAAACTGGCAGACTTTCGAGAGCACATATTTAATTGCCCAAACAGCATACAGTCTTAGGCACCCTCAATACCATGCACCAAAATCTCGTACAAACTATGGGTTCCAAAACTAACTCACATAATTCCTCATAATTAAACACGTATCCATACTTAACAGAATTGTCGCTACAAAATATGTCCGAGGGCTGCTTTGCTGACTTGATGCCCGTTCAGCTGCCTGTATAGCAACACTCAGGCCAACAGACTATCAGTTTGAAAGCCTGTGAAACACTCATGTGGCAGAGGCATTGTTTTATTTACAATTAAAAGTGTGATTCTGGTTTCTAGGATTTAACAGCTTTAAGCTATGAAGAATGACGTAGCGGAAGACTCCAGATTAATTTAGACCACATGGGGTTGTTTAACATGCACTGATATTACAGAGCACAAGCGCATTCTGCACTGCTCCATTTCACCACAGACAGGATGTAACCTGGGCCCTCGGCTCAGCAGCATGGACCACTCAGCTACTGCGACAGGCTAACAATTCAAACTGAACTAAATGTAAACAGCTGGATGAGTTGGTTCTGAATTTGCATTATGAAACACTGTCTCAGTGCACAACAAACATGGATGAGGAAAGAGCACACAACGCAAAGCATCAATTGATGTCTGGCATTTGTATTGTGTGCTCTTTCCTTGTCTGTGCTTTTTGTGTGCCAAAAAATGTTTCATAATGCAAAAAAAAAATTACCATACTAAACCTTTCTGTACTAAATATTATTAAGCATACTGAGTGCGGCACTAATTCTGGGAACTACAGGTCTTCAAAAACAAGGCACTAATGAGTTTCAGATGTAGTTCATCAGCTTACAAGTGCAATAGCTAACAGTTCATTCTGCTCCTCTTTTTGACAGCTGGCTAAGCGGTGGCTATCAACATGACTTCTTAGTCGTAATTTAGCCATGCAGAGGTGCAGACTCACAGAATCTAGCAAAGAGGCCTTTACAATGGCTGATGAAGCTACCATCAATATGTCTGCAATAAGACTACTTATGGCAAGTGGTAACGACGACCACTGGGCAACGCATCCACTCCCCTCCGAGAGCTGGCTCGGCCTCAGCTTTTGCGAGCCGCGTCACCTCCGAGCTCCTGGCCACAGGCCAGTAGCACTCTTCTTTTGTCTCTGTGAGCCATCCGACAGGAATGACTGCAAGGCAGTCGTCCTCAAGAGGAAACTTCACCACAGCGAATGGTTTTGACATGCTGCACAGAGGAAACACGACAAAAGATTAATGGGCAAACAAGGATTTTTACCAGACACTCTCTGTGCCATTCTCTACTGGCACTTGCCTGTTTGGGTGCCGAAAACTTCACACTACCATGACAACTGAGAGGTACTCTTACAACCATCTCGTTCTACTTCGCAACGCACTTCTGAACTTTCATGAGTTGAGAGTTACAAGTGTCACGAGCGCCTGCAATTTGGGACTTATTTAAACAATATTTCTGTGCCTGCTGTCATGTGAAACAAATAACAGCCAGCAATAGTGGCGTGCAACTTCACTGCATTGAACATCAAACTGAGTGCAGTCTACCAGGAGCATAGTGATGAAAAAAGAAACCAGTAAAACGCAAGATTGACCAAATGAGGAAGAGAGAAAACAAGCGCGTTCAATTAGCGAGCTCGAAACTAGCACTCGCTATATGTAGAGTCACACTGATCTAGACTTTGTAATACAAGGCTCTGAGTAGCGGGAAGGGACACACATAAATAAAAAGTACTCTCAATTTTTTTTCTGTAACCGATCACTGGCAGGAGCAGCATTACTTCTGGCAGTACAGAAGAATTGTGTTCATTCATCCTGTTCTTGTCACATTTCTCTCATCGCACGGAGACTCGCAACGCAACAATGTCAACACTGCCATGGAAGCATTTGTCAATCAAGCACAAGGCATGCAGGCTGCGACTCTATGACGTCTGACATGCATGCCTGAACCAAGCGATTAGCCTCACAAAAGCAAAAATTGGCGATGAAAAACACTCAACTGCATCGCACGTGGCAACTGGTTGGTCATGGGGGGCGCCGCAGAGAACGGCTCCGGAAATTTCGACCACCTGGGGTTCTTTAGAGTGCACCGATATCGCGCACAGTACACGGGCCTCTAGAATTTCGCCTCCATCGAAATTCGACCGCCGCAGCCGGGATCGAACCCGCGTATTTCGAGTCAGCAGCCGAGCGCCGTAACCACGTGACGACTGTCATTGCGATCATGATCATAATATCTATACACGTACATAAATGTACGATGTGCCGTGAGAAACAAACCCTCTCAGAAGCAATGCGCCAACAAGATTTGCCGGGATAGTGCGTTCACCCTGATGAAGGAACACACAAACACACACGACATTTAGAAGCGCTTCCCTTCGTGTACGTGTGTGTTACTTCATATTACCCCAACCCTTACACGCAGTTACACCTTGCAATGCGCCGCTGAGTTAATCAAAAGACAACTGCTGACAGATGCCTACAGACAAGTTAGATAAAGGGGCGACACACGAGGCGTGCTCATTGTCCTCACTCTTGACAAGTTCACAAGTAAATATTAGCTGACAACTAACATGAAAGGGAAAAAAGGACAGAATGTATACTTACGCAAGCAGTGCCTCCTGGTTCCCCTCGGTGACTCACGCGTGCCGCCACCAAACTTCAAAAAGCTTGAAGAAATAAAAATTCACAAGCGCGCGTTTTGCTGCCAAACGTCCAAACGAAATGACCACAAGCTATGGATTGGGATTGGCTTGGAACGTACGTGGGAGCGAGAGCGGATGCCTACGTTTATGCGTAAAGCGGTGTTTAGTTTCGAAAAATTTCTTTGAAGCTTAGTGTTGACAACACCGCCAAGAATAATTTTTATCAATTTTTTTATACTTCAATTTATTAACGAGCAAAACATCTTATTTTACGCGACAGCTAAGATGGAATGGCATGGCTACTTTTGACTACTTTCAGCTCAAGTTTTGGCTCCTTTTAAAATGTTCCCAACGGCAACCCTGCCCGCGAGTCATGCCGCGAGTGCTCGCGCTTGTTTTTCTTTTGTGGTGTGGAGGTGTTGGTCGCACTGCCTGTCTGCTGTCCCTTTGTGCGGCTGTTGCGGTCCTCGTCTTTCACCGCAAAGCTTCTGCATTTCGCCATGAATGCAAAGCAACGCAAGTACCGTATCGTTGAAAAAGAATACCGTGAGATCTTGCAAGATCTCGGTATTTCACAACGGCCGGTCGCATCTACGTCTTCAAGCTTGGATCAAGGCGGCAGGAAACGATCGCACTCCGAAACATCAGTCGACGTACGCACCCCCCAACTCTTGCTACCGTCCGAAGCAACCACGCGACGCAGAAGCGAAGTGCGCGCTGAAGACGCGTGATTGAAATCTATGACCGTAATCAATATGAATACGATTAACCGATAGCGATTAATACGTCCCTATCGAAAAATCTCGTATATATGTGTCATATGTGTCTGGTTCATACGAGATTATGGAATATCTCGTATGATTATGGAATATCTCGTATGTGTCATATGATGTGTCTGGTTTGCAATTTTTGGGAAAGGAAAGGGAAGGGCTGGGGTGGAATTATAAGGCAATTAACATTAAAATAGCTTCCATTGAAGTTAGTAAACTAAAGAAAGTAAAAAAAAAATTCGGACGCGAAAAAAAAAACTACGCGCCGTTCCGGATTCGAACCACCGACCTAGAGATCTACAGCTCACTACACTACCCACTACACCACTGCTGGCATGGCAAAAACTGCTTTACATTTCGATGACAAGACTTATGCTATGCTTCCCACTATAGAATTCGACGGTTAGGTGCGAGGACAAATGTTTATTTTTAAGGTATAAGGAGCTGAACTACAGCCGATTGCACTTCCACTGATTTTGTGGATTTTGATGTGCTCTGTGATAAGCACTGAAAGATCTGATATTTGTATGTATTTTAATTTTCACAGCGCCTGCACCATTGATCGTAGTACTCTCATTGCGCACATATTGTTAACTACAGTCGGAGCTCTTGCATGAAAATACCTGGCGTTATTAGCTCAACTAAGCCCAGAAGGCAACATTTGCCTTCTGGCTGAACGTTTGTCCAAGCACATTGGAAACGCCTAACGTCATACTGTTTGGATAGGCGCGGTTTACAACAGGAGGGCACAAGCAGAGAATCAAGGAGAAAAATATTTGAAACAGGCCAAGAGTTTTTTTTATGCGTTGGTTGGGCACTTGTTAATCGCTTGTTCATCCCTTCTTTTCCGCGTGTTTCAAACAGCAAGGCCCACTCTATGAGAGGCACTCATCAGCGGCTATGTGTTTCGCACGAGATTGATGTAAGCTGATACGGTGCATATCGGAGCTCTTGTGTACGCACGAGTGTCGCGTGTCAGTTAAGGTATGCCACATATGTAATCCATACAAGTCACCTTTCCGTAGCGCGTGAACTACTATATATGCAGCAGATGTGTTCATCTGTGACATTTGTGACGCGTATGAGCTCGTAAGCAGCCTATACGCGTTCATACGAGACACATTAATTTGTGACACACATGAACTCGTATGAAGTATATGTGCTGATACGAGGCGCATTTGTCGACACATGGCTCATATGGTGCCCATATGAGTCAAACGAGGCACATATGAACTCGTATGAAGCCTATATGTGTTCATATGAGGCACATATACTGACACATATAACTCATATGGGCTGCATACGAGGCAAAGGGAGAGAACGAGTACCGTGGAGGCGCAATGCCTTCGCATTCTTCCAATTCGAGTTCCCGCAGACGATGTAACGTTTTTTTCTTAAGCTATATGTATCTCTTATATAAGCGCATGGTCAGTGCTGTCCTATCATGGAGCAAACGCACGTTACTCTTTACCCATTCCTGCTTTAATGGAGTGCTCGACACGTTGCGCCATGCATATATGTTTTGGTGCTGTTCTGCAGGTATACCGCATTAACTGCGACGCCCAAGCACATCAAGGTACAGCGTATTTAACGTTAGAGTCGAGAAGTTATTTTTATAAAATGCTATTTATAGTTTTTGAAATTCAGGCCTGAAAATCGGTGCTGCATATATGTTTCTCCGACTCGCATTCTTTCATTGCACGACTGGACTTTTTACATTTACACAGAACGAAGACCACAACCTTAAAGGGGGAAATAATCGCATGCATGCATGCAACTTTGCATATTTTAGTTTAAAAAACTGAGATTTAAAAAATCTCACAGGAGGTTATGCGGGTTTTTACGAAGATATCATTATCTACACCCCGGACTATATATGCTAATAAATAATTAACAATGTGCGAGCTATATATATATATATATATCGCGCCTATCGCCGCAATTGAGAAAACTAAGAAGTCACAATAGCAACTGCATGATGCTCCATAGCAGTCGGCACTTCAAAGTTGCGTTGCCTATTGCAGGAATTGGCCAGCTTCTAAATATGGCAAAGTCAATGCAGGGGAAACATTCGAGAAAGTGGTCCAATACTGCCAACTTCTAAAAATGGCTGAGCCAAGGCGGGTGAAACGTCCGAGAAATTGGTCCAATACTACCAACTTCTAAAAATGGCTGAGCCAAGGCGGGGAAAACGTCCGAGAAATTGGTCCAATACTACCAACTTCTAAAAATGGCTGAGCCAAGGCGGGGAAAACGTCCGAGAAATTGGTCCAATACTACCAACTTCTAAAAATGGCTGAGCCAAGGCTGGGAGAACGTCCGAGAAACTGGTCCAATACTGCCAACTTCTAAAAATCGCTTAGCCAAGGCTGGGAGAACAGAGGCAACGCGGGGCCTTCACAGGGCTGTCGTTTGCCAACTCAGATCCTACATTGGACCGATGTCATGTGCTGCTTGGGATGCGACCGCCGTAAACAGACGACGAAGCAGACGTTGCAGCGTGCAACGAAGTGGCCTTGGCAGCGCTTGCGCTCGCGGCTACATGACCCGTCAAGGCGTTTTAATGCACGTTAGTGCAACGAAAGAGTCTCTGCACGAGCCAAAGAGGATTTAAAGCAATGTAACGACTTTTACAAGATAGAGCCGTCCGCTTCAGCCAATTCAGCAGTCCTTGCAATTCCGGTCGGCATGTTTACCAGGAACTACTGGTGTTGTTGTTTTTCGCTATGACTTACCTTGCTTCGACGACAAAGTTTAAGCTGCAATTCAGCCTAGTTTTTGATATACGCTCTTGATTCTGGAGCGCGCAAGCCTAATGGGACCTACAGCTACACTTCTACCGTCTGCAACTGCCAGAAACGCAGCCGAAATCTAGCACAACCGTCCGGAACGTAACAAAAATAGATTTGGAGGTTTTTCGCGGTGTTTTATAAACTTAAATGAAGAAAAGCGAGTTTATATTAAATTTGCAAATGTTTTTTGAACATTAAACGTCATGTGATGGCAAATATTCTTGCTATCAAAGATACGAAACTACTGCTGCTAGTGAATCAGCAGTAGTAAATTGTCCCTTCTCAGAGTAAATAAAAGCACCGCCGACGAAAGTGCCGCCGGCGTTTTCCGTTTCTTCGAGCAACTGTACGCACTTTTTTAGGCCCCGCGCTAACGCGACATGTCGCAAAAGGCGACACCGGGAGAATACCACCCCAGTATCCACAGCTGAAAGTGTTGAGCGTGGCAAGGAACCCACTATAGACCCCTGAAAAACGAAAAGAAAGACGGCGCAACATTCGGAAATGGGATTAGAAAAATACGAGGGGGTACCCAAAAGAAACCGGACTAAATTTTTTGGTCGGCAAAGCTTCTGTGGTACCGCGTTTTGCCACTAGGAGCGCATAGAACGAATATTCCAGAGTCAGTAAGCCGAGTGTCATCGTTGAAGGAGGTCACACTAGTTTAGGCAGAGTTTTAGAGTGACGACTGTTTTGTGTGAACGTCGTTTTTGCAATGGCTGATTTTCGTGAACAGCGTGCGCCGGTGAAATTTTGATTTTTGCACGGAAAAAGTTGAATGGAAACTCTTGAAATATTAAGAAAGACGTACAAGGACGATTTTATGGGGACAACTCAAGTGTTCCTGAATCGAATCCTGAATCAAAGCAACAATCATACCAATGGAAAACTTCAAATTGACCTCGCCTCAAGAAAGCTCGTCAGGTTAAACTAAACCTCAAAACAATGCTGATTTGTATTTTCGACGACGTGAGAGGAGTCGTCCATTGGGAATTTGTTCCGCAGGGTCAGACAGTTAGCCAGGCTTTCTACTTGGATGTTTTGAAAAGATTGGGCAACAGTGTGCGGTGGAAGCGGCCAGATTTGTGGCGGTCGGGTGACTGGTTTTTTCATCATGGCAATGCCCCTGCTCACACAGTTCTGTCTCTACGACAATTTTGGACCAAAAATGGCATGACCCCTATTCCTCAACCCTCATACTCTCCCGACCTGACCCCGTGCTACTTTCTTTGTTTCCTAGAATGAAAAAATAGGTGAATGGAAAGCGTTTCGCTGATGTTACTGAGGTGAAGAAAAAAACGACGGAGGCACTCTCCAGCATCACAAAAGATGAATTTAAACAATATTTTGAAAAATGGAATGAAAGATTCGACAAGCGTATCATTGCAAGTGAGGAATACTTTGAAGGAGATTGAAGGTCTTTGCTTAAAATGTGAACAAATAAGTTCAAACAAAAATAAGTCCGGTTTCTTTTGGGTACCCCCTCGTAGTTTCTAAGCTCGATGTTTCTGTAAATATGCTACTAAACACTGCTAAAAATTAAGCTACTAAAAAAACTCCGCATTCACGTATGAACTCCGTATACACGTGGTTCCGTTGCTTACAAGAAAGCGCTACCGCACGACTTCTGCGACCACAGTTCTGCCCGTCAGCCACGAACGAGGGAGAGTAAATGCGCTAGTCTTCCGCGATCCTTCGGTCGTCACAATTTCGCAGAACACAGATGCTAATGTTTGTTTTTGTTTCTTCGCTTCACTGATTTGCTGGCGTGCTGTTGCAATATCTCTTTGTGCTCTAGGCTTTCTCCAGTACTGCACTGTGTGCATCGCCTGTTTTGCAGAATTGTGAATGATTTGTAATATCTTCGAATCTTGTTTCTACTGTAAAAAGTGATGTCCAGTGAACCTTTCTCTGAGTGTGAGCGTTCTCCAGGCTGCAAACGGTGAACGCGACCTTCCCTCGCCCCTCTTCCTCACCATTTGTCACTTCGTCGAGGTCATATTCCAACTGAAAGTCCATGACACTTCCTGTTAGGACCTATGTGGGTGGCTGTTCCGGTCTAATGGCAGCTGGTTAAGTACACCACCCGTGCGTATGGTGAAAATCCGCGATGACCTTCTGCCTTCAGCTTTCGCCCCGTGAACACCTGCAGAGAATAAAAATAGAAAATTTTGAAAAAGAGAATTTTTGTGAAGTACACTTGGCGCGAAATGTTAACGCGTCACACGAGTGGCCGAAAAACATTTTCTCGCGTTGCGTGCAAGACAGCGTGCAAAGGACCTGGTCGTGCTCCCGTTTTTATTCCTCAGCTTAGGGTTCCGAGTCCTGCTTATACGGGATAGTTGAGATAAAATAACATATTTCGGGCCTGGCGTTTTGTTACCCTGGTAGTACTTAGTCACAAAAAGACAACCCGAGCCGATTTCATGAAAATAACCTCTTCTTCTCTTAAAGGACAACCATGGGACAACCGCAACCGTAGCAGAGAAGCTGTCGTACTTTTGATCGCGTGTGGATAGGCTGCAAAGGAAGAGCGTCCGAGTTTAAAGGGAAAGCCCTCGTCTTTGTAGGGAAATTAGAAGCGTGCATTTAGTAATTCCGAGATAGTGACGTCTCTTTGAAAGCAGCTACTGGGGCCTCGAGTACGCTAGCCGGGAACGCACCCAACGGACGCAAACGCCATTAGTCTCTCACATGTACCCTGCACATTCTCCAGTCTCTCAAGGTTGCGCTTGTGGTGAATCGCAGCATAGAACTATTTTCAGAGAACGCAAATGAGCCTTATGATGGATATAGCAACAGAAATAAGCAAGAAATAGTTAAGCACTCCCATCGAGGATCCCCACTCGCTACGCTAGAACTGATCGAGACTTTGGCTGCCATTACTGTTCTCTTTGAAAGAGCTGATAAGCTTCAGCATTTGTTTAGAGCTAGATTTTTTCTTGCGCATTTGTTACAGTGGTCGTTTTCACACAGAGATCAACGTTGGGCAGGTCGTACGCTGCCCACTCCGAGGCACCCCCGCAAAGAACTCCTGTTCGGGTGTCTGAATCCATAAACATTAATAAAATTCATGTCTCGTTGTATATACTTCCTAGTGACCTTGTCTCCGAAAAGCAGTACTTTCATAAAGGCATTAAGGATTCGACAACGGGAGATAAAAATAACTAGCAGGAGCTTATAACAGCTCCTCTCGAGTACATTTCACAAGATTGCCGGCGACGTTTAGGACCATGCCCCAACTAAGTCAGTCACTTCGTCTTGATCAGAAATCAGATGTAATAACTCGATTCTATTCCGACAACTGATATGATGCATTTTTGTTGAACGGTGCCCAAAACTTTCAATCTAATTTAAGAATTCGAAATTAAAATGAAATGCATTTTCTTTGTTGAAGACATTAATGCCGGTAGGATGTATTGTTAATAAGCTCAGAGGGAACAAGTTAATTTTCTTCTGAGTGCTTCGCCACATTATGTTCCCTACGATGCGCTCAGCCACATTATTGGCTTGCAAAGACTATACCTTGTCTTCGGTTATTTTTGGAGCTAACAATTGGGTTGGAAATATAGTGCCTCCAAGGATCAACCATCATTCCTTCAGGTACCAATGGCAAAGAAACATATGGTTATGGTTATATGGTTATATGGGGTTTTATGGCGCATAAGCAACTAAGGCTATCATGCGCCAAACACAAGGTTAGATGATGTTATGTCAAGTGTACAGAGGTTACATTATAATAGAATTAAAACATTGGTTTTCTTTAGAAACTTACAAACAAGTGAAAACTCGACAAGTGTTTGCTCGCCTAAAAGCAATGCGGGATGAAATGGAATGTGTTGATTGTAAATTACCGTAAAATTTTTTTTTCTAAATTCTTCGAGACGCGAACAAGAAATTAAAATGTGATTTACTGTGTGCTCTTGACCAAACATTTCACACAGAGGTTTGTCTTTTTTGTTAATAAGAAGTTATGGGTGATGTGTGTGTGACCTATGCGTAAACGACATAAAATTACTTCGGTAAAACGCTCTTTATGGCGGCATGATTTCCATTCTTTTAAAATGGGCTTTATGGTATGCAGCTTGTTGTGTCCTTCATTTTCCCAAGAAGTTTGCCACTTGGCTCTTAGTCTGCCATGCACTAACTTCATTTAATCCCTAGGAGGCAAATTTACATGTTTGATTTCCATGGTTCTGGTTGGTGCAGCACACATGTCGGCTCTCTCATTGTCCCTAATGCCAATGTGACTGGGAACCCAGCAGAATTTTATAACATGTTTTTGTGTTGTGACCTTTACTATATTGTATATGATGCTTCCAATCAGTGGCTCCGTGGCATTTTTGGAGTTTAATGCTGTAAGGACGCTCAGTGAATCTGTATAAATGATGCTGTTTTTGATGTTTTCATTTGTTATTATCTGTACCGCAACACTAATAGCATAACACTCCGCGGCGAAAACTGTAGCATTCCTTCAGGTGCCAATGGCAAAGAAACGATAATCTGCACTCAAGCCTCGCAGACATATGGTAAGCGGTGGAGAGGCGAAGTGTTGCCGTTATTTCCTTTGTATTCACAGAGTCCGCATTCTCAGATTTACGATGGCACCCCTGGAAGAATTAAATGTCATCATACACTGAAAACTCCCGTCATACTGAGACATACCTGCTCAAAAATACGAGCAGGTGATTCGATAGACACGAGCTCGCCCCGCCTGATCCGCTGCAACGCACTGAATGGAACTGTACTGGAACCGTGTGCGCACCACTCCGTGTATTATCGTGCGCAGGGGATTACCTGGACGCATAGAAAAAATTGCTGGAAACAATCAGACAGAAAAAATGGCATCAAAAAATCTGGATAGCAACATACTGTGAAGTGATATATTTCATCGTCGTGCGCACATTGAAAGGCGTAGCGGCGAAAGATGTAGGTGACTTAAAGCACGAGGGAGGATTTCAGCTTGCAGGAAGATTCATCCTGGTCGTATAAAAGATAAGCTTGCGCAGAATCAAAGGTAGCTTATTTTTTACGTTACAGTGCGACTATACACCTTGACCGACTGAAGAACCTATCCTGAGGGGCATAATTTTGACGCATGATAGGAGGCTTGAAATACAGATCAGATCAAGAAACTTTTAGCCTCACAGAAATGTTCCCTGCACGACGCCATAACCTGGGCGCGCGGGCGACTGTGCGAAGCTTGTTTCAGGCAGAAGGGGCATCTGTGTTGATGTGAATTTTGTTTGTGTCGAAGAGGTGCTGATCAACAAATACTTTTATAGTTCATGTTCATCGCTATTGCTGATTATGTGCTTCGGTCATCCCAGGGGTTTACGTTCTTGTATTAATTCTTGTCTTACATTTTTTTTTAAATTTTTATCTTGGTTTAGTCAGTTTGTCTATCGTACAGCAACATCACGTTTATTTAGGGTTTTTATCTGGTTGACACGTGTTGAATTTCCTGGCGCATGCTTACCGACTGAGAAGTGTTTTTCGACCAAGCTTCAGTTGCTGGTGCGCTCTTATCCTGTCCGTTCTCCCTGTGTTTTGCGTGTTTACTGTGCGCCGTTTTTAGATGCATCGCCAGTTAAAATCTCTGGTTCGCAGAAACCACAGTACAGGAGGTTAGGGCTCAGTTGAATCCGGGTCTCTTGAAGCGTCTGGGAACAGTCGTGGCCCAGCGTTCTTTCGGCAAGCGAGCTTCAGACCTCAGGGTAGTCGTCGTCTTCTTTCACCACCCGAAATTGAGCGTGGCTGCCACGCTACGCTACAGATAATATGATATCCGTCACTGCCCATATACCTGATATTCGAGGCCAATCGGCTGGTTAGCCTGATAATCAGTAAGGTAGGTAGAAGGACTTGAAATATTGCAATTGTCTTAAAAACTTTTTCCCATAAATCAACCCAAGGCGGCAACGATTGCGTGAACTGGCAGAGATCGCCGGGACAATTTCGAGAAGTGTGAAACTATGCATTTCATTTCCCAAATATCGATTTCATTTCAGATCGTGGAAAAGTCGACTGCTGTGTGCTCTAACATTACAGTGGCGTACAGAGCCTAAGCGATGTTTCTCACCGCCATAAAGTCAGTACGTTTTAGATATCATGCACGCGCGGCCGCGATGTTTCTGCAGTCCCTCAGCCCCTCATCAAACATCCGCACCGCATCTCGCCATTGCCCTGAGAATGATGGCGTCCATTGGCAGCACAAGAATCTCGTCTACGGCTGTCCTGCCAATATAACCGTAGCACATGCCACACGCGTAGTAGCAAAAAGAATCGGTTGTTGATAACGTCTTACATCACGCATCCCGTACCTGGCATAGTCGATAGTGGCATGCTTCACTACTGTGGGCGTGTTGGGGTAGATAATGACCCAGAAAAATCGAAACCGATTCTCTTGCTGAATGGTTGCGTGGTAATTACCAAATGCGCATTTTCTGACGAAACAACGCCTTAAATAACTATAGAAGCCGTGCATAAAGTGCTAAGAAAAAATAATTAAATTCCCACCATTGCTACCGTGATATCACAGCAACTCCAATACGGCGGCAGAATGAAAACCACGTTAAAAAAGAAAATCTCCGAAAACGATGGCGCAGAGATGGCAACAACAAGAAAAAAAAAGCACGAGAGGGATTTTTTAAACATCTCATAACAATGACTCCAAAGGAGTACCTCGTGAGGCCTGTCATAATGACATGCTCTCGAGCCAGACAATTCTTCAGACGCTTGAGCTATTATCTTCTGCAACAGGGAATCAAGAGGCATAAATTTACGAGAAGCGGAGGTGGCTTCCACCGCTTTATGCAGCCTTTGGCAGCAGGGGATATTGAAAGGAAATTGTAACTGTGGATGCAATTTCACCGCAGAGCAGTACAAAACAACTTCAATGTATTCGGATGCAAGTGTAACGCAATCAAGGCGAAGCAAGCGAGCTCTGAAGAGCTGAGGTACTCACACTCGGTCTCCTTGTGCTTTGGTCTTTGTTGTTTGATTTCACCTGATCGTCCAACGTGAAACAAGGGCTTCACGACGTGTCGAAACTGCGCGAGTGCGTAATAGCTATAGTGCGGTTAGCACGGCTGCAAAAGCGAACCTGTTCGAATGCGCCACCCTCGTGGCACTGCAAATGACCACGCCCACGCTGCTTTGCATTTCATGTGACGCCACCAAGTGGGATCCACGTGAACTTAAAGGCGGGGAAGCGTGTATGCCAACCTTGATCGCAGCTTTTCCGGAGCTCAGTATAAGGGCCATCTCTAAAAATGCAGCAGACCGATTGGTTCAGAACTCTCAGATTAGTTGCATGTCATGTGGTTAGCAAAGTTAGCTTCCATACTGATACCTAGATTCCGTTCAAAAAGCAGCTGCCAGCAGCACTAGCTTCGTAACTAATGATGAAGTGCAACTTGAAATTGGGTGGCCAAAGGGCCACGCTGTAACTTCGCTGAACGAAAAAGCCTGATGCCTGATACCAAAAAAAATCATATGAGATAAAATGTTTTTGTTAGGATAAGTTAAGTGTTTGATAAAATCGATATTTTGATGTCTGGAATATTATAGAAAACAGATTTCCGGGCCCCTGTTAAACAACGGTCTGTATACTGATAGCCTGAATGTGCCGGTCTTCTTTTCATAGCTGCGGTATTTTATCGCAATATCATGTATAGGGATCGGCACAAGTGCAAATTAGTTCCTTTCGTTGATGAAATGCTCTGCTTGCCATTCTTTCGTCCAACACGGATATTCTTTCAGTCAATGCTAGGCACGATACTTAAAAAAAAAAGCTGCGTTCAATACCGACACTCGACGCGCTGAGGAATAGAATTGTGACGTAGATATTATATTTAAAAGCGCAATCGATTTCTGATGGAGCTACAAGAAAGCGTATCATGGATTCTTCTAAACATTATTGAAGTCACCAATATTAACATTTGTTCGAATACCTTTAAGTTAGTACCCTTCGCTGTAAGAACCTGAATACGTAATAATAAACTTGAAGCTGTTTATAATGCTTTGTGTTTCTTGCTACATAATTTAGCCTGTTGCCTCTCCCTTTGCCCGGCGCTATCTGGTACAAACTCCATACACTTTGGAAAGCCTAGAAGCCTGGAACACTAGAAGCTAGAACCAAAGCAGGAAAAATATAAGGGATGCTAGTGTTTATTGCAGTGAAGGAACCTTGATAATCTGTTATTTTTATGTTCTTTTCTTAACGGTATTAGAATGCGCTCAAACCACTGTTCCGGAAGAGCCCGGTAATGCGGCCGGGCTAAAAGCGGAGAAGATACAGAGAGCGTCTGTTCAGGAGCAGTTGAGCAGGTTTATGTGCTCAATTTTAGGACGGTGCATTTTTTTAATATTTAGACTAAACTACTGCCTCGTCGGATCGATGATCCTGGCGATATAGTAACCAAGCATAAGTTTCACTAACGCCTCTTGAGAACGGCTTGTTGAAACCGCTTGCTTCTCCAAACGGCAGGTATGCGTCAGGTATGCCCTTTGACGATACCGCCGATGATGACTCCATTGACCCTTGCGTAGAAGAGTGCATGGCCTTTATCGCGCTCACAAGGTAAACAACACATGTTCTGTATGCTCCTGAGCATTACGGTGGAAGTGTCATTTCTATTGGCAACGACCTCAACCCGAAATGGTGGGGAAGAGGTATTGTTTCTACCACAATGCTGGGCCTGTCTCCTCGTTCCTTCTGTCACAGAGTGCGCAGAAGGAAAATGTATGCTTCGTCTATCTACCACAGAACGAACGCAGGGAGACAGCCTTCGGATCGTCTCTTCATAGTTGTACTCCATAGGTTTTTTTAGTGTGCTACCTCCTTTACGAGCGATGCCGGCCGGAAATCTGGCTTACAGCCACCTCGAAATGTGCGACACAGTGTGCTTTGAGGTTCGAGCATCATTAAATTATATGATACAGTCAAAATGTATTTTGTAAACCAATACTCCAATGCTTCCATTTTTGTCAAGCGATAGGTAATACAGATGAACAAAATTAGCAAGACGATACTATCGAAGCTACATGTGGCTTGGATACTGCCTATGACTGCGTGTGAGTCATTTTCTCTAGGTACACAATATACTAGCGCCGTTTGTTATGCGCGGCGTTCTCTCGCCAGTGTCTGTTTCCCGCAGCAACTTGGCCATGTTGCTGTCCCGCGTAAAAATGTTCCCAGTGATCGCCTCATGCGCTTAACTTTTACGAATGGCTTTCTCGGAAGGCTGGTTCGACATGCTCTCTGAATTGCTTCTTGGTGTAGCTTTAGTTGCTGTCATTTTAGAATTCCTGTACCTCTTAGTAAAGATAGGCCACGTGTGTGAACATTAGCCCCTCTATTGCCGCCCAGTCTATGCGTATCTTGGTGATTACGAAAAGTTCCCATCTAAATGGAAGCGCATTGAAAATCCTTGTATTCTGATAGCCCATGCGTGACACATAAGTTATGACGCATAACCACTCCTTCCTTCCCCTGTAATCAGTCTGGCTTTAAAGCGGTTTGCTATACTGAGCTAGAACCAGCAAAGTGCTGTGGTCAATTTTTCGCCCGGCCTATAGTGGCGAAACTGCAACATCTCCTTACCCTAGACTTACCATCGAGTGCCTAAGCATGAATGTTTCGTCGGATCGCCGACCATCCTCTCTCAGCTGGAGTGGGGCTGAATCCCTTGCGAAAAGCTATTATCTCATTATCAGGAAGTAAGTAAGATGCAGTGATGGGTGAAGGAACCCGCAATATTCCTTTTTTCCTCCGAACGCCACGTAGAACTCACCCACCCGGGCTTTTCCGTAAAGGTTGGGCTGAGATACTCAGCAAAACCTGCAAATACCACGGCTGAAGTGGAAGATGCAAAATACCCGGAAAGCTTTGAATGACTGGCAAGTCCAGGGTTTGATTGATTTATTTTCATTTCAAGCAATAGTTGCAGAGGAATGACTGCACTAATATCTGAATCCCTAGCGAAAAGGTAGTTGAGATCCATGCAATTAAGTTCCTGTAATAGTGAATCGCAGCTATATCAAATATTTAAAAACATACCGATGAATAAGGCTTACGCATTACAGTAGACAATTGAAATATTGCTTTTCAATGACACTCCTATATAGACAGCAAAGGTGTACGTTTGAAAACAAACGAAAACAAAGAAATTCAGAACACACCAGAGCGAACCAAGAGAAGAAAAAACACATCTTTCTGGTTTATTATGATCTTGCATGGGCCTCTGAGTAGGAATATGTGGAAAAATGCTGAGAGTCCGCGAAAGTGGATTCCTAATACTCCTTACCATTCAGCTAATTTAGCATGCTCATTTAAATGATGAGGCAGGTGACACTCGTCAATAGCTGCGTAGTCAATGGGCGTTTCACGCAATCCGGTTGCAACATGGGCTAGTTAAGGCTGCCACTGTTTAAAGCCCAGAAATAAGCATGTACAGTCTTTGTCAAAAATATACAGCGCAAACGGTTTGATTCCAAGCCGTGTAGCGAGGCTCTTTCGCACATTTGACAGTCCTAAGCTTTATATCGTTGGGGACAAATTCCTCCCGCCTATGTGCGATTAGGGTCCCTGAGTATGCGAGAAGAGGCGCGCTGCTGGGCAATGCTCAACAATCTTCAAGTTTTCAGCACTCTAGGAAAAGTTTTCGATAGATAACGCTGGTCTGGCAAGAAAGATATTTAACGCTGCAATATAGTTAGCATTTATTGGCAGAATTAAGGAGTTGCCATTTATTCGTCCTATTTGATCGAAAAATCATATCAGGTTCGGCGGCGGCTGAAAGATGCATGTCGACTGCGTAGCGGCTTGCCAAGCCTTTTATTCGGTTCAATATGAGGTGTCCGAAATGTTTGTTGATTTGAACTCAAGCTTCGTGTCCTTACCGCATGCGCTACCCGATGATATACTGGCTAGACCGTGGAAATTGCTCGACGGTTAGCGATTGAAATCCACATTCTATCAAAGATTCAAGCAAGTTGCTAACATGTTCCTGACATTAGAATGGAATAGACAAAATGTTTAACTGTAGCTGAGAAGCTCCGTTGTAAATACATGTAGCGCAGGTCGAGAATGTCGCGGCAATTTTAACGCGGCAAGTAAAAGTATGGCAATGAATTTGCCATTTAAGTAACTCTAAAAGGCCGTCTCCAAACAAATGGTTCGGCGTGTCACCGAGGGTGTTTATTAGCTTTAGTCAAATTTCATGTTTTTTTCGACAAGTTGCACTTTGAAGCAAGATAGAGCTACGCTGAATGACCGTGGTATCCACAGTCTCTACTTTGCTGGTATCAACTTCACCAACAATGTACACCTACTGACTGTTCACGTAAAAACCGAAGCACCTGATGCGTTGTGTCTACTGCTAAAATAACGCTAATTAATGAGAACATGCAACAATAAGCGGTGAATGTTAATGGCTCCACACTGCAAACGTCTATACAAAAATTCAGTACAAAAATACCTATTGTCCGCCATACATTAAACATAATAGCTCGCGCTTGTCCTCAAAAAGTGGATAATTATTTCGGTGGAGAAACGTGGGCCACTATTAGGCATCGTCATCACATGCGCACGTTTGTGAAGAATTCACTCCCCGTGTCCGGACATCTGCTCTTTGAGGCTCTCAGTGCTTGAACCCACGAATGTACATAGAGTACAGTTGAAGACATCTGCACTGATATGCGTACAAAAGTGACGGTCTAAGTGCCCTTTCTGAATCGAAGAATATGGGCACAGTTCACATCTGTAAAGTTGTTTGCCTGTGTGCGTACGCTTGTGCCGAACCAAGTTGTCATTTGTAGTCGCTGTATAAGGGCACTTGTCGCACTTGTAGGGTTTTTCACAGGTGTGTGTACGCTTGTGCACAATCAGCGCGTGACTTTTATATGTTGCATAATGGCACTGGTCGCACATGTAGCGTTTTTACCCAGTGTGTGTACGCTTGTGTCGAAGTAGCTGTCTAGGTGAGGCAGCTGAATAATGGCACTGGTCGCACTTGTGTAGTTTTTCCTCTGTGTGGGAGGAGGTCATATGCCTTAAGTTTGTAGGACACCTCCGACACCGCTGGGCACGGGGAGCATTTAAATTTTTTCTCAGTCGCGTGCAATTCGATGTGTCTCACAACGTCGGGAAAATTCATATAAGTGTACGGGAAGAACATGCACCTGAGTTCCTCTTCTGTTGTCTCAAGGTTATGATACCGAAAAGAATTTTCTTCACTCGTAGCTAGCTCTGGCTCCGAGTCCGCCCAATTCGTATTCGCCACATTTCCGAGCTCAGAGGTCGCCGTCGATGGTAGAACAGAATTCAGGGGAAGGTGCTCGGGACTGGATACTGCCTCTGAAATCAAAGTTGATAACAAGTGTACGTTAGAGAAAATCGGGCATTTTCGTACCTACTCGTTCGGCAAAGTTCGTGCAATCGTTCAAGAATGCCATACCATTTGGCTCACTGCACTGACAAACTGATGCTAACGAACACAAGGTTCATGTACATGCTGAGAAAATACACCACATTGACGACTAATTAAACTATCAGAAGAGTTTTCAAGCGAGGACTTTGAACCTCAAGTCGTAGTGTGCGGACGATGTAATTTGTGCTGCCTGGGTTGCAAATGAAGCTCGATAGCACTCTGAAGTGGCCAGTGTTTTTCGCCCGGTTGTGCGTAAAGTAACCACGATAGCGCGGTAGGATCTGATGTTTGCGCAGTCTCTATAGCTTTAGGTTTTTTACATGTGCCCATCACTGCGTTGTCCAGTGAAGGGCATATATGCAGCTAGCTATGAACCGAAAAATGATAGGTGTAACGTTAAGAGATCAGAAGTGGGCGGATTAGGTGAGAGAACAAACGTGGGTCAATGACATCTGTAGTCGAAATCAAGAGGAATAAATGGGCTTGGGCAGGGCATGTAATGCAAAGACAAGGCAACCGCTGGTCCTTAAGAGTAACGGAGTTGATTACGAAACAAAGAAAGAGTAGAAGGGGGCTGGAGAAAGTTAGGTGGGCGGATGAGATAAAGAAGTTGACGGGGATACAGTGGCCGCAACTGGCAAAGGACACGGTTAATTGGGGAGACATGGGAGAGGCCTTTGCCCTGCATAGGGCGTAGTCAGGCTGATGATGATGATGGTCATTACAACGCCCTCACCCTATTTTCTGGCCACTCTATAAATGTAGACCAGTACACAGGTTGCATCGTTTCGAAGTACATGTTTCGTTTTGTTTGATGAAGCTTACGTCCCGACGCGACTCCAAGTTATGAGGTACGCCGTAGTGACGGTCTACGGATAGGTTCGATCACGTGGGGCTTATTAACGTGAGCTGACATCACGCAGCCCTATGGTCCGTAGCATTCCGCCTCCATCGAAATGCGACTAACACTGCCGTGCTTGAAGTCCCAGCCGACCACTGTAGCTACTGTTCAAACACGGCGGTGCACTTATAAGGAATGCACTTGCACTTTTTATTTATTTTATTTATACAGAATACCCCTAAAGGCCCTCGAGAGGGTATTACATAGGGGGGGGGGGGGCACAGGCAATTGAACTGAATAAAAACAAAACAAAAAACCGCAAATATAAAACAAACAACAAAAGCACAAATAAAACACTTTGGATGACATAAGTAAGCAAAAGAATCAAAAGAATGGCAGCGCGGCAAAGAACGAAGATTACTACAGTATTAAAATTATACAAACAGAACAATAATACAATGAATTTTTTTAGTAACAAACCCTGCAAAAAAGGAAGCCATGAACAAATAAAATAACAATGTATGCGATGAGTTAAGCAGTAGTTATTGAAGATATAAGTTTAAAATATTTATCAGGATCAGTGGTGGTTGCGATATGTGAAGGCAGAGTGTTCCAGTCAGATATTGTGCGTGGTAAGAATGAATGCGCATAGATAAATGTTCTGCACGTGAAACGTCTAACTTTAAAGGGATGATCGCGGCGGTGAAAAATCGAAGGAGGCAAAGAAAAAAAAGTCGTTATGAAGTGATGGATGATGATAAAGTTTATGAAAAAGTGATAGTCGTGCAATTTTACGGCGTAGACATAAATCCTGGAGACCTGCGCGTTTCTTTAAGGCTGTGACGCTGGTGTTACGTGAATAATCGGAGTAAATAAAACGAAAGGCGCGGTTCTGCAATGATTCAATGTTATTTATTAGGTAAGATTGGTAAGGGTCCCAAATAGCCGAGGCATATTCAATTTTAGGTCGAATTAGAGTGGTATAGGCATGAGCACGGAGGTGAGGAGGAGCATGCTTTAGGTTATGTTTTAAGAGACCTAATGACCGATTAGCAGATGCAAGCATATGGTTAATATGGTGGTTCCATGCTAAGTCTGAATGAAGGTGAAGTCCGAAGTACTTATACGTGGTGACTAGCTCTAGTGAGCTATTATTTAAGGAGTATGCTGTTTGAATTCGAGACATTCGGTTAGTAAAAGACATCAATTTAGTTTTTGAATGATTAAGTTGCATAAGCCAGGTTGAGCACCATGCTGTTACTGAATCCAGGTCAGATTGAAGGGATTGGCAATCGGTGTTAGAATAAATTTTGCGATAAATTACACAATCATCAGCAAAAAGTCTGATATGGGAAGAAATGGAATCCGGTAAATCGTTGATAAAAATTAGGAAAAGTAAGGGGTAAGCACACTTCCTTGTGGGACGCCAGAGTGTACTTGGCTGAAAGACGAATTGTGGTTATTGACAGTTGTAAATTGAGACCTGGAAAAGAGAAAATCTTTAACCCATGCAATGACAAGAGGGTGAATATTAAGCAGTGCTAGTTTCATTAATAACCCGTTGTGAGATACTCTGTCGAAAGCTCTAGAAAAATCAAGAAATATGGAGTCTACTTGAATGCCAGCATCAATCGATGAATGTATGTCTTGCATGAATCCGGCAAGTTGCGTTTCGCATGAGTTGCCTTTACGGAACCCATGTTGATATTTAAAGATAATGTTATGTTCTTCAAGATAGCTAATTACCTGCGAGTGAATTACATGTTCAAGAAGTTTGCAAACAGTGCTAGTTAATGAAATGGGTCGGTAATTTAGTGGTGAGGAACGATCGCCAGACTTGAAAATTGGCACAACTTTAGCTAGGCGTCAGTCCAGCGGAATCACGCCTGATGATAGAGATTGTGAAAAAAATAGCGGACATAGCAAAAAATAGCACTCTAATTAAACACCTTATAAAATAGGTTGCCACTTTCCAAATCAGTATTGTACCTGAGCAGATAAATATGTCTAAGTGCTTTACACGAAACTGAGTGACGTCTGAAATTTGTATGAAATGCGACGAATATACTAAGCACAGCAAAAAAATATTGGCCTTCAAGGCCCCCTCCCCAAAAAATGAATGTGCACACTCACAATGTGAGTAACAGGCCGAAAATACAGTGTACGAGTCAATATATAAACCACAAATTATCACCACTCATGCGAGGTGAAGCAAAGAAGGAAGCCTACACAAAGAATATGCGTGATTTGTTTAAGTTCTAAAATGTGTGTGAAGTTCATTTTGGTGTTAACCAGTGAATGGTATACAAGCTAAAGGGGAAGCATACGGTTTCTGCGTCAACAGGCCAGCTGCCTTTAAAATATTTACACAACACCATCCTGAGAAAAAAGGGCTCTCAAGTTTGCGTTTTGTCCATAACTGCAGGCCTCAGCTTCGTGAACGTGTCCCGATGGACGACGGACGCGCGACTGGTGCGGCTGGCTGAACTTAATTCGGTGGAAGTACATACTCGATTTCTAATTAGTTTTCGCGAAACTACGATATGCCAGAGAAGATATATTTTCCATGACCGCAATTTCTCGTGAGGTTGTAAATATTCTTGAGACATTTATATAGAACACTGAAGGCACCGCACAAAAGCAACTCCAGCAGTGCGGATTTCGCAGATAATAATTTGTGCAATATCACATATCATGAAAAGAGTTTCTAAGCTCAATGCTTCTGTAAATATACTACTAAATACTGTGTTGGTCAAATGTTTAGGGGAATCCCCCAAGGTGGAGTAGATTTGTAATAAGGGAGTAATTACTCATTGGCATGAACCCGAGCGCACCCATATGGCTACAAAGGAAAGCCTTACAGCTTTCTCAGAAACATCGTAGTTAAAGAAAAATTCGTCCTGGTCCGGGGTTCGAACCCAGGACCACCGCTACACCGGAGCAGTCGCTCTACCAATTGAGCTAACCAGGACGGCAAACTTATGGTAGGGTGAGAGCGAATTGATCAATAACTCCAAGTGGGAACTGTGTTGGTCAAATGTTTAGGGGAATCCCTCAAGGTGGAGTAGATTTGTAATAAGGGAGTAATTACTCATTGGCATCCACCCGAGCGCAGCCATACGGCTTCAAAGGAAAGCTGGTTAGCTCCCTGGTTACCGTCCTGGTTAGCTCAATTGTTAGAGCGACTGCTCCGGTGTAGTGGTGGTCCTGGGTTCGAACCCCGGACCAGGACGAATTTTTCTTTAACTACGAAGTTTCTGAGAAAGCTGTATAGTTTCCTTTGTAGCCGTACGGCTGCGCTCGGGTGGATGCCAATGAGTAATTACTCCCTTATTACAAATCTACTCCACCTTGGGGGATTCCCCTAAACATTTGACCAACACAGTTCCCACTTCGAGTTATTGATCAATTCGCTCTCGCCCTACCATAAGCTTGCCGTCCTGGTTAGCTCAATTGGTAGAGCGACTGCTCCGGTGTAGCGGTGGTCCTGGGTTCGAACCCCGGACCAGGACGAATTTTTATTTAACTACGAAGTTTCTGAGAAAGCTGTATAGCTTTCCTCTGTAGCCGTATGGCTGCGCTCGGGTGGATGCCAATGAGTAATTACTTCCTTATTACAAATCTACTCCACCTTGGGGGATTCCCCTAAACATTTGTCCAACACAGTTCCCACTTCGAGTTATTGATCAATTCGCTCTCGCCCTACCATAAGCTTGCCGTCCTGGTTAGCTCAATTGGTAGAGCGACTGCTCCGGTGTAGCGGTGGTCCTGGGTTCGAACCCCGGACCAGGACGAATTTTTATTTAACTACGAAGTTTCTGAGAAAGCTGTATAGCTTTCCTTTGTAGCCGTATGGCTGCGCTCGGGTGGATGCCAATGAGTAATTACTTCCTTATTACAAATCTACTCCACCTTGGGGGATTCCCCTAAACATTTGTCCAACACAGTTCCCACTTCGAGTTATTGATCAATTCGCTCTCGCACTACCATAAGCTTGCCGTCCTGGTTAGCTCAATTAGTAGAGCGACTGCTCCGGTGTAGCGGTGGTCTTGGGTTCGAACCCCGGACCAGGACGAATTTTTCTTTAACTACGAAGTTTCTGAGAAAGCTGTATAGCTTTCTTTTCTAGCCGTATGGCTGCGTTCGGGTGGATGCCAATGAGTAATTACTCCCTTATTACTACTAAATACTGCTAAAAATTAGTTAGTTATATGGGGTTTTATGGCGCATAAGCAACCATGGCTGTCATGCGCCAAACACAAGGTTAGATGATGTTATGTCAAGCGTACAGAGGTTACATTATAATAGATTTAAAACATTGGCTTTCCTTAGAAACTACAAACAAGTGAAAACTAGACAAGTGTTTGATCGCCTAAAAGCAATGCGGGATGAAATGGAATGTGTTCATTGTAAAATACCGTAAAAATTTTTTTCTAAGTTCTTCGAGACGCGAACAAGAAATTAAAATGTGATTTACTGTTAGCTCCTCACCACACATTTCACACAGGGGTTTGTGTTTTTTTGTTAATAAGAAGTTATGGGTGATGTGTGTGTGACCTATGCGTAAACGATATAAAATTACTTCGATAAAACGCTCTTTATGGCGGCATGATTTCCATTCTTTTAAAATGGGTTTTATGGTATGCAGCTTGTTGTGTCCTTCATTTTCCCAAGAAGCTTGCCACTTGGCTCTTAGTCTGCTATGCACCAACTGCATGTAATCTCTAGGAGGCAAATTCACATGTTTTATTTCCATGGTTCTGGTTTGTGCAGCACACATGTCGGCTTTCTCATTGTCCCTAATGCCAATGTGACTGGGAACCCAGCAGAATTTTATAACATGTTTTTGCGTTGTGACCTTTACTATATTGTGTACGATGCTTCCAATCAGTGGCTCCGTGGCATTTTTGGAGTTTAATGCTCTAAGGACGCTCAGTGAATCTGTATAAATGATGCTGTTTTTGATGTTTTCATTTGTTATTTTCTGTACCGCAACACTAATAGCATAACACTCCGCGGTGAAAACTGTAGCACATGAGGGCAGTCGTACTGCATTTTCATTTTTTCCTTGTATTACTGCGCTTCCTACATGACCATGAGTTTTTGACCCATCAGTATAAAAGGCAGTATAATTCCAGTATTTTTCTTGTAGTGCTAGATATTCTTGTATTATATGGTCGTGTGGTGACAGGTTTTCCTGAGGCATGTTAGTGTGACGTCACACACTGTGGGGAGAGTACCACGGTGGTAGCGCTTCGTGTCTTGGGGCAATATTTTATGCGAAGCATATTGCTAGAGCTACCACTCACGCCGTCGCCGTGGGACCCCCACGTGACACCGTGACGTCACACCACGTGACACCGTGACGTCACACCACGTGACATCGGATGAGAGAGCCGGCCTACACCTCGCGCCGTCGCCGTGGGACCCCTAGCCGTCACGCCACGTGACACCGTGTCGTCACACCACGTGACATCGGATGAGAGAGCCGGCCTCCACCTCGCGCCGTCGCCGTGGGACCCCTAGCCGTCACACCCGCGCATTTCGAACGCGCGTTCACACTCGGTGTAGGTGAAACGCTCGCTCCACCGGGCAGGCAGACGCGGCTTCCGTGGCAATCCAGGCGCTCACCCAACGCGCGTCTCGGGGTTAGTCGGCGTTCCGCTGTAGCCATACTGTTGTCTTCTCCCACGACGAAGGCTTCTAGTGGTTGTATTAAAATGACCAAGTATTCAACCAAGGAAAGCCATGTATTACCAAGCCTAGCCACTAATATGCTTCGCATTCCCCAGGCTTAGCCAAGCTGAGCCTCAGCAATTTTTTTTTGATTTCGTTTAGTATGTTCAGAGTTTGACATTTTTCTTCGAAGCGCAAGTTCAACGGCTTAATCGCATGGGGCTTGTTGTTGAGTATTCGGGATGGGCATTTCGTGACAATTGGGTAACAGAGAAGTTTGGGCTGAGAAAGGATTTTGAGGATGTATGTACAAGTTAGTGCAGTTCTTCGATCTTCTAAGGAAGGTTCATTAGTTTCCACATACAGACTTGCTATTGGTGAAGTTCTGTAAGCACCGGAAGACAACCTTAAACCAAGATTGTGGACAGGATCCAGTCGTTTTATGTAGGATGGTCTTGCTGAGCCATATACTATGGACCCATAGTCTAACTTAGAGCGAACCAGAGAACGATATATATGTAAAAGGGAAGCTTTATCAGACCCCCAGCGTTTTTCAGCACATTGAGAGCCAGGGAAGCTTTTTTCTTTAAGCTGTTTATATGTGGCAAGAAAGTGAGCTTTTTATCGAAAGTTATCCCTAGGAATTTATGCTCTTGTTTGACAGGTAGTGGGGTTTGGTTTAAATACAGTGCGGGGTCGGCCTGTAGGCCTCGTCTCAAAGAGAACAGAACCACTACTGTTTTCTGAGGGGCAAATCTAAATCGGTTTCTATCTGCCCAGGTAGCCAGTTTATTTATTATTTGTATTTGCCGCTCACAGGTAGGTATGCTGGAAGACGTGCATGCTATTTGGAGGTCGTCTACGTAAACTGAGTACATTATCGATTTTGGGATTACTTTTTCTATGGAGTTCATTTTGATGACAAATAGGGCCGTGCTGAGGATGCACCCTTGGGGCACACCAGTTTCTTGGATAAAAGTCTTGGAGAAGGTTGCGCCTAGGCGGACTCTGAACGTTCGATTGGTCAGGAAGTCACTCAAACAGCTCAGCATCCTGCCGCGGATACTAGGCCCGCTAGGTCACGGAGGATACCGAACCTCCACGTGGTATCGTAAGCCTTCTCCAGATCAAAGAAGACTCCGATACAGTGTTGGCTGTGGACGAACGCTTCCCGGACTGTGTTCTCAAAGCGTAGAAGGTGATCGGTTGTGGAACATATCTTTTTAAAACCGCACTGATGTATATCTAAAAGTTGCTGCGACTGAAGTATGAAGGTTAGTCTGATGCTTAGTATGCTTTCGAATGATTTTGCTATACAGCTAGTGAGTGCTATTGGCCTGTAACTGGTGGGACTAGATGGTGGTTTGCCAGATTTTAGGAAGGGTACTATGATTGCTTCTTTCCATGCTTCAGGGATTTCTCCACTCATCCATATTTTATTGAAAAATTTGAGGAGAGCCTCTATGGCAGTCTCAGAGAGGTGAGCAAGCATGGCATAACGTATATTGTCTGGGCCTGGTGCTGTCATTTTACCGGATGTTAGTACTGTGTTTAGTTCCTGCATTGTAATAAGCTGATTGTAGTCTTCGTGTATGCATGTTCCAAAGGGAAGTTTTTGTTTTTCTACTATTGTTTTGTGCTTTTGAAATGTTAGTGTGTAGTTGGATGAGCTTGAAACTGTGGAAAAATGCTCACCCAATAAGTTGGCCTGCTCTTCTAATGTTGTTTGAGTACTGGGTGTTGTTAACATTGGAAATGTGAATGGAGTAAAATTTGCTGTGAATTTCCGCACCTGCTCCCACATTTTCTTTGATGATATTGAGCTGTTTATGGAGGACATGTACTGTTGCCATGATGGCCTTTCTGCGTTGCGTCTAGTGTATCGTGCTTTGGCCCTAGCCCTTTTGAAGATGAGCAGGTTTTCTGCAGTGGGATATCTGCGAAGGTTGCCCCAAGCCTTGTTTTGCTGCTTTTTAGCCAATGAGCATTCATTTGACCACCAAACTTTATGTGTTTTTCTTGCAATTTCAGACGTTTGTGGGATGGCTTCTATTGCTGCAGATATTAAGCATGTGACAAATTTTTCATTTATTTCTTGTATAGTAAGGGTTTCGGCATATTCTTTTTCTAATGTGGCCTTCGTTCTGAAAAGTGCCCAATCGGCGAGGTGAATTTTCCATCGCCGAGGCTTCGTAGGGAGGATGACTGTAGCTGATGTTAGCTTTAAAACCGTAGCTAAGTGATCACTTCCTCGAAGGTCGTCTAAAACATCCCAAATAAAATCATTAAAAACTGATGGAGATGCAAATGCTAAATCGAGGCATGTCCTTTTTCCAGAGCTGGGGCAGCAGTACGTGGCTTTTCCCGTATTCATTAAACATATGTTATTGGAAAGAATAAAATCCTCGATGAGCTGACCTCTGGAATCAGTATGCTCACTTCCCCAGAATGAGGAGTGTGCGTTAAAATCCCCAATTATCACATATGGCTCAGGCAACTGCTCTTGAAGTTCTTCTAGATCACGCATGGCAATTGTGTTGTGTGGTGGTATGTAGACAGAGCATATTGTTATCGTTTTATGGCTAATGATGTTTACTGCGACCGCTTCTAAGTTTGTCTTTAATGATATCTCTCTTGCAGGGACATCGCTTAGCGTAATGATAGTGACGCCTCCTGAGAGTCGGCTAGCTTGTACTCGGGTTTTCCGGAAAATATTATATTTTTTTTAAGATGTTTGTGTGCTGTGGCCCGAGGTTCGTTTCTTGCAGGCACACAGCTGTAGGTCCCATTGTTTTGAGCATATCGGTTATGTCTGTGTAGTTTCTGTGTAGACCTCTACAGTTCCATTGTATTAGATACGCCATTGTGATAAGTTGGGGATTGGGGAAAGTTACTTATTCTCAGGGGCAGTGATTCGTGGTTTCCTTTTCTTCTCTAGGGAGTCACGCCGCCGCTGAAGCGGTGGCGAACCAGGAATTGTATCCATCGCCACTTTCGTGGGGCCGGATTTCCGCGGAGAATCCGCGGATGCGTGTGTTTCAGATGTCAGCGGACTTTCGCTAACATCCATCTCCTCCACGGTGGACGTGGAGGATGTTTCTTGTTTGCGATGGCCCGTGGCCTTCTCATTCGTCTTTTTTGTTGGCACCACTGAACCATGCTCTGCTCCAGGGGCAGAGTCTCTTGGGTCAGCAGTTGCCTTCTAAGAGGGGTGGGGCAACAGGTCCAGTTCAGCAGAGCTGTTCTGGGTGTCTGTCGCCGAGGATGCCGCTGCTGAAAGTGGGGCCTGAGGGCCTCCGGCGAGGATCGCTTGGTCTTCCCGCGAAATTTTCAGCCCTGTGGACTGTGTCACCGACTTCTGTGGTGTGGACTTGGTTGTAGACCCCAGGTCCTTCGGATCGACCTGTGTGCCGACAGAAACTGAAGGCGGCGGCGGTCCCCGAGTCACCGCTTCAGAGTATGTCCCTTTCTGTTGGAAAGAGACGCGTTTTTTTTTGCTTCAAGGTAGGACAGGTTTTCTGTGGTCTTCAAAGTTATGATTTGTTTTTCGGTTTTCCAGACTGGGCACGACCTGGAGTACGCACCATGTGCGCCATTGCAGTTGATGCATTTTGGTGTGCATTCGCATCTTTCTTCTGTATGTGCGTCTTCTGCGCATGTGACACAAGTGGGTTTGCCCCGGCAGGCCAACATGCTGTGTCCAAAGCGCTGGCACTTGAAACATCGTCTCGGATTCGGTATGTATGGGCGGACTTTACAATGGAGGTATGCGGCATGAATGGAGTCAGGCAGAGTTGTGCTATTGAAAGTTAGTACAATACGTTTGGTCTTGATTTCAGCATTGTTTCTCCGGATCGTTATTCGTCGGGCTGCTATTACTCCCTGTTCGGCTAGTTCTTCTATGTCCGCATCGGTACTCTGTAGGAGTTCATATTCAGATATGACGCCCTTTGAGTGGTTCAGGGTGCGGTGCGAGGTTACCTGTATGCTTATTTCTCCAAGATTCTGTAATGACATCAGTTTGGTGCTCTGTTCTTTTGGGTTTATTTCTACAAGGAGGTCTCCGGTTCGTTGCTTTTTTGCTTTGTAGTCTTTGCCTACACAACTTTTTAGGGTGTTGGCGATGACAAATGCAGATAGGTTGGCTACCAGTACATTAGTATTTGAGTGAAGCATAAAAAATTCGCAAACGTTTCTGGCTTCTGTGGACTCAGTTTCTTCACATCGGTGCGACCCCTGGAGCTAACAATAGGGTTGAGAATATAGTGCCTCCAAGGATCAACCATCATTCCTTCAGGTGCCCATGGCAAAGAAACGATAATCTGCACTCATGTCTCGCAGAAATATGGTAAGCGGTGGAGAGGCGAAGTGCTGCCGTTATTTCCTTTGTATTCACAGAGTCCGCATTCTCAGATTTACGATGGCACCCCTGGAAGAATTAAATGTCATAATACACTGAAAACTCCCGTCATACTGAGACATACCTGCTCAAAAATACGAGCAGGTGATTCGATAGACTCGAGCTCGCCCCGCCTGATCGCACTAAATGGAACTGTATTGGAACCGTGTGCGCACCACTCCGTGGATTATCTTGCTCAGGGGATTACCTGGACGCATAGAAAAAATTGCTCAAAACAATCAGACAGAAAAAATGGCATCAAAAACCTGGATAGCAACATACTATGAAGTGATATATTTCATCGTCGTGTGCACATTGAAAGACGTAGAGGCGAAAGATGTAGGCGATTTAAAGCATGAGGAAGGATTTCAGCTTGCAGGAAGATTCATCCTTGTCGTATAAAAGATAAGCTTGCGCAGAATCAAATCTAGCTTACTTTTTATGTTAGAGTGCGACGATACACGTTGGCCGACTGAATAACCTAACCTGAGGGGCATAATTTTGACGCATGATTGGAGGCTTGAAATACAGATGAGATGAAGAAACTTTTACCCTCGCAGAAATGTTCCCGGTACGACGCCATAACCTGGGCGCGCGGGCGACTGTGCGAAGCTTGTTTCAGGCAGAAGGGGCATCTGTGTGGATGTGAATTTTGTTTGTGTCGAAGAGGTGCTGACCAACAAATACTTTTATAGCTGTTGTTCATCGCCAGTGCTGATTATGTGCTTCGGTCATCTCAGGGGTTTACGTTCTTGTATTAATTTTTATCTTACATTTTTTTAATACTTTTTATCTTGCTTTAGTCAGTTTGTCTATCGTACAGTAACGTCACGTTTTATTTGGATTTTTATCTTGTTGACATGTGCATGGTTACCGAGTGAGAAGTGTTTTCCGAGCAAGCTTCAGTTTGCTAGGGCGCTCTTGTCCTATCCGTTCTCCCTGTGTTTTTCATGTTTTCTGTGCGCCGTTTTTAGATGCATCGCCAGTTAAAATCTCTGGTTCGCAGAAACCACAGTAAAGGAGGTTAGGGCTCAGTTGAATCCGGGTCTCTTGAGGCGTCTGGGAACAGTGCTGCCCCCATCGTTCTATCAGCAAGCGAGCTTCAGACCTCAGGGTAGTCGTCGTCTTCTTTCACCACCGAAACGGAGCGTGGCTGCCACGCTACGCTACCGATAATTTGATATGCGTCACTGCCCATATGCCTGATATTCGAGGCCAATCGGCTGGGTAGCCTGATAATCAGTAAGGTAGGTAGAAGGACTTGAAATCTTGAAATTGTCTTAAAAAGGTTTGCCCATAAAGCAACCCAAGGTGGCAACGATTGCGTGAACGGGCGGAGATCGCCGGGACAGTTGCGACAAGTGTGAAACTATGCATTTATTTCCAAAATATCGATTTCATTTCAGATCATGCAAAAGTCGACTGCTGTGGGCTCTAACATTACAGTGGCGTACAGAGCGTAAGCGATGTTTCTCACCGCCATAAAGTCAGTACGTTTTAGACATCATGCACGCGTGGCCGCGATGTTTCTGCAGTCCCTCAGCCCCTCATCAAACATCCGCACCGCATCTCGCCATTGCCCTGAAAATGACGGCGTCCATTGGCAGCACAAGAATCTCGTCTATGGCTGTCCTGCCAATATAACCGTAGCACATGCCACACGCGTAGTAGCAAAAAGATTCGGTTGCTGATAACGCCTTATAGCACGCATCCCGTACCTGTGCCTGCCCCGATCACGGCGGCATAGCCGATAGTGGCATGCTTCACCACTGTGGGCGTCTCGGGGTAGTTATAATCACCCAGAAAAATGGAAACCGATTCTCTAGCTTAAGGGTTGCGTGGTAATTACCAAATGTGCATTTTCTGACGAAACGTCTTCAATAACTATTCAAGCCGTGCATAAAGTGCTAAGAAAAAATAATTAAATTCCCACCACTGCTACCGTGATATCACAGCAACTCCAGTACGGCGGCAGAATGAACGCCACGCGAAAAAAGAAAATCTCCGAAAACGGTGGTGCAGAGATGGCAACAACAACAAAACAACAAAAAAAGTACGAGGCATTTTTTAAACATCGCATAACAATGAATCCAAAGGAGTACTTTGAGAGGCCTGTCATAATGACATGCTCTCGAGCCAGACAACTCTGCAGACGCATGAGCTATTATCTTCTGCAATGGGGAATCAAGAGGCATGAATTTACAAGAAGCCGAGGTGGCTTCCACCGCTTTATGCAGCCTTTCGCAGCAGGGGATATTGAAAGGAAATCGTAACTGCGGAGGCAATTTCACCGCAGAGCAGTACGAAACAACTTTAATGTATTCGGATGCAAGTGTAACGTAAACAAGGCGAAGCAAGCGAGCTCTGAAGAGATGAGGTACTCACACTCGGTCTCCTTGTGCTTTGGTCCTTGTTGTTTGATTTCACCTGGTCGTTCAACGTGAAACAAGGGCTTCACGACGTGTCAAAACTGCGCGAGTGCGGAATAGCTATAGTCCGGCTAGGACGGCTGCAAAAGCGAACCTGTTCGAATGCGCCACCCTCGTGGCACTGAAAATGACCACGCCCACGCTGCTTTGCATTTCATGTGACGCCACCAAGTGGGATCCACGTGAACCCATAATCAAGGAAGCGTGTAGGCCAACCTTGATAGCACTTTTTCCGGAGCTCACTATAAGGCCCGCCTCTAAAAATGCAGCAGACCGATTGGTTCAGAACACTGAGATTAGTTGCATGTCATGTGGTTAGCAAAGTTAGCTTCCATGCTGATACCTCGATTCCGCTCAAAAAGCAGCTGCCAGCAGCACTAGCTTTGGAACTAATGATGAAGGGCAACTTGAAGTTGGGTGGCCAAAGGGCCACGCTCTAGCTTCGCTGAACGAAAAAACCCGATGCCTTAGAGTGTTTACAAAAAAAAATCATATAAGATAAAATGCTTTTGTTAGGATAAGTCAAGTGTTTGGTAAAATCGATATTTTAATGTCTGAAATATTATAGAAAAGAGATTGCCGGGCCCCTGTTAAACAACGGGCTGTATACTGATAGCCTGAATGTGCTGGTCTTCGTTTCATAGCTGGGGTATTTTACCGCTATATCATGTATAGGGGTCGGCACAAGTGCAGATTAGTTCCTTTCGTTGATGATATGCGCTGCTTGCCATTCTTTCGTCCAACAGGGATATTCTTTCAGTGCAGTGCTAGGCACGACACTTAAAAAAAAAGCTGCGTTCAATACCGACACTCGACGCGCTGAGGAATAGAATTGTGGCGTATATATTATATTTAAAAGCGCAATCGATTTCTGATGGAGCTACAAGAAAGCGCATCGTGCATTCTTCCAAACATTTTAAGTGAACACTATTAATATAATTTCTAATACCATTAGCTAAGTTAGGACCCTTCGCTGTAAGAACCTGAATACGTAATAATAAACTTGAAGCTATTTTAATGGTTTTTATTTGTTACTGGATACATTAGTCTGTTGCCTCTGCCTTTGCCCTGCTCTACCTGGTACAAAATCTATGCATTTTGGAAAGCCAGTTATTTCCCAAGCACTCTGAGAGACGTTCGAAGCTGAACATTCTGCATTAGAAGCTAGAAGCAATGCAGGAAAAATATAAGGGATGCTAGTGTTTATTGCAGTGAAGGAACCTTGATAATCTGTTATTTTTATGTTACCTTTTCCTAACTGCATTAGATGCGCTCAAACCGCTGTTCCGGAAGATCCCTGAGATGCGGCCCGGCTATAAGCGAAGCAGATAAATAGAACGTCTGTACAGGAACAGTTGAACAGGTTGATGTGTTGAATTGTATGAAGGTGCATTATCTTAATATTTAGACTAAACTATTTCCTCGTCGGATCGATGACCTCAGAGATATAGTAAGCAATTGGAAGTTTCACTAGCGCTTCTTGAGAACGGCGTGTTGGAATCGCTTGCTTCTCCAAACGGCAGGTATGCGTCAGCTACGGCATTGGACGATGCCGCCGATGATGAACCCATTGATTGCCCCTTTTACCCGTGTGCCGAAAAGTCCGTGACCTCTATCGTGCTGACAAGGTAAGCACATGTTCTGTGAGCTCCTGAGGATGAAAGCGGAAATCTCATTTCTATTGGCAACGACCGCATCTCGAAATAGGAGTGAAGAGGTATTGTTTCTACCACAATGCTGGGCCGGTCTCCTCGTTCCTTCTGTCACAGAGTGCGCAGAAGGAAAATGTATGCGTCGTCTATCTACCAGACAACAAAAGCAGGGAGATAGCCTCCGCGTCGTCTCTTCATAGTTGTACTACATAGCTTTTTTTCAATGTGCTAGCTCTTTTACGAGCGATGCCGGCCGGAAATCTGGCTTACAGCCAGCTCAAAATTTGTGACACAGTGTGCTTTGAGGATCGAGCATCATTGAATTATAGGATACACTCAAAATGTAGTTTGGAAACCAGTACTGCAATGCTCCCATTTTTGTCAAGCGATAGGTAATAGAGATGAACAAAATTAGCAAAACGATAGTATCGAAGCTACATGTGGCTTGGATACTGCCTATGACTGCTTGTGAGTCATTTCCTCTAGGTACACAATATACGAGGGGGTACCCAAAAGAAACCGGACTAAATTTTTTGGTCGGCAAAGCTTCTGTGGTACCGCGTTTTGACACTAGGAGCGCATAGAACGAACATTCCAGAGTGAGTAAGCCGAGTGCAGTCGTTGAAGGAGGTCAGACTAGTTTAGGCAGAGTTGTAGAATTACGACTGTTTTGTGTGAATGTCGTTTTTGCAATGGCTGATTTTCGTGAACAGCGTGCGCCGGTGAAATTCTGATTTTTGCTCGGAAAAAGTTGAATGGAAACTCTTGAAATATTAAGAAAGACGTACAAGGACGATGCTATGGGGACAACTCAAGTGTTCCTGAATCGAATCCTGAATCAAAGCAACAATCATGCCAATGGAAAACTTCAAATTCACCTCGCCTCAAGAAAGCTGGTCAGGTGAAACCAAACCTCAAACAATGCTGATTTGTTTTTCGACGTGAGAGGAGTCGTCCATTGAGAATTTGTTCCGCAGGGTCAGACAGTTAGCCAGGCTTTCTACTTGGATGTTTTGAAAAGATTGGGCAACAGTGTGCGGTGGAAGCGGCAAGATTTGTGGTGGTCGGGTGACTGGTTTTTCCATCATGGCAATGCCCCTGCTCACACAGCCCTGTCTCTACGACAATTTTGCACCAAAAATGGCATGACCTCTATTCAACCCTCATACTCTCCCGACCTTGCCCCGTGCTACTTTCTTTGTTTCCTAGAATGAAAAAATAGGCGAATGGAAAGAGTTTCGCTGAAGTTGCTGACGTGAAGAAAAAAACGACGGAGGCACTGTCAAGCATCACAAAAGATGAATTTAAACAATGTTTTGAAAAATGGAATGAAAGATTCGACAAGCGTATCATTGCAAGTGGGGAATACTTTGAAGGAGATTGAAAGTATGTGCTTAAAATGTGAATAAATAAGTTCAGACAAAAATAAGTCCGGTTTCTTTTGGGTACCCCCTGGTACTCGCGCCGTTGGTTATGCGCGGCGTTCTCTCGCCACTGTGTCTCCCGCAGCAACTTGGCCATGTTGCTGTCCCGCGTAAAGATGTACCCAGTGATCGCCTCATGCGTTTAACTTTTACGAATGGTGTCAGATTGGCCCTGTCAACTGGCTTTGTCGGGAAAGGGTGGTTCGACATGCTCTCTGAATTGCTTCTTGGTGTAGCTTTCGTAGCTGTCCTTTCAGAATTCCTGTACCTCTTAGTAAAGATAGGCCACATGTGTGAACGTTAGCGCCTGCATTGCCGTCCAGTCTTTGCGTATCTTGGTGATTACAAAAATGTTCCCATCTAAATGGAAGTACATTGAAAATTTTTAGATTCCGATAGCCTATGCGTTGCAGATAAGGGATGACGCATAACCACTCCTTCCTTCCCCGGTAATCAGTCTGGCTTTAAAGCGCTTGGATATACTGCGCTAGAACCAGCAAAGTGCTATGGCTCATTTCTCGGAAGGCCTATAGCGGCGAAACTGCGATATCTCCTTACCCTAAACTTACCAACGAGTTCCTAAACATGAAGGTTTCGTCGCATCGCCGACCGTCCTCTCTCAGCTGGAGTGGTGCTGAATCCATTGCGGAAAGCTATTATCTCACTATCAAGAAGTAAGGAACATGCAGTGATTGGTGAAGGAACCCGTAGTTATTTCTTTTTTCCCCTAAACGCGATGTAGAAATCACACTCCCCCGATTTTTCGTCAAAGTGGGGCAGAGATACGCAGCAGAACCCGAAGATAACGCAGCTCAAGTGGAATGCGTGAAAATACCCGGAAAGCTTTGAATGACCGGAAAGTGCAGGGTTTGATGGATTTATTTTCATTTAAAACAATAGTTACACAGGAATAACTGCCTTAATATCTGAATACCTAGCTAAAAGTTAGTTGAGATTCATGCAACTAAGTTCTTGTAATAGTGAATCGCTGCTATAACAAATATCATTTATAAACATATGGATGAATAAGGCTTACGCATTGCAATAGTAGTAGTAGTAAGTGGTTTTATTAAACATGGTAAATGGAAGGAAAACGATTGTTGCTATCCCCGGCATCTCCTATCGCTGCTGGAAGCACCTGAGCTGGGGCAGAGGAAATAAGGGATAGCAGGCAGTGTGTAGAAGTGAAATGAAAGAGGTGAGTGGATAGTGGAAAGGACAGTGGGAGAGGTACACTGGCAGTAAATCTATTTACATATTAACATAATAACATATATACAGGTCGCACGCGCATGCAGGTCTTGCAGAGCATGCTACAAACACTCGCGCACGACACAAAGCACAAAACAGCTGGAGTGGGGGCGTTCAGCTCTTCATCGTCCAAGGTAGCACAGCGGAGCGTTCGGTCACTGCACGTAGCTACCTGGCCAATAGACAAATGAAATATTGGTTTGCAAGTACACACCTATGTAGACGGTAAAGGTATACACTTAAAAACAACAAACAAAAACAAAACGACATTCAGAACACAGCAGTGTGAACCTAGAGAAAAAAAAAACATCACTCTGGTTGATAATGATCTCGCATGGGTCTCTGAGTAGGAATATGTGGAAAAATACTGGCAGTTCCGCGAAAGTAGGTTCCTAATACTCCTTACCATTGTTAATTTAGCATGGTCAATTAAAAGATGAGGCACGTGACCCTCGTCAGAAGCTTCATAGTCAATGCGCGTTTCACTCATCTCTGTTGCAACATGGGCTCGTTAAGGCTGCCACTGTTTAAACCCCAGAAATAAGCATGTACAGTCTTTGTCAAAAATATACAGCGGAAACGGTTTGATTCCAAGCCCTGTACCGAGGCTCATTCGCACATTGGAGAGTCCTAAGCTTTATACCGTTGAGGACTTAAATTCCTCCTGCCTTCATGAGATTAGGTTCCCTCAGTATGAAAGAGGAGCCGCGCTGAAGAGCTCACAAGCAGACCCCTTGGACTATGTACCTTTTACACAGACTGTACATGCTTATTCATGTGCTCCGCCGTCTGTGTACTGCACAGCAGCGTTTCATTTGTTGCTCTGACCAGACCACAATTCTTTGTTTTGTTTGTCCAGGTAGCCAGGTGCGTAGCCTGTGCAGAAGTTAGGTTCCAAACAAAAGCATTGGCTGCGAGCCCGTGGAAAAGAGGCGCCATGATTTTGAATGCACAATTTGCGATACCTATATACATCTGCGATATCTGATTACAAAAAGATAGGACATCGGTTGACAATTTTCAGGAGTCCGTGTTTGCTTCCCGCGTACTTGTCCGGTATTTTTTTCTCTCCCTTCCTTTTCTAGATTAGGGTCGCCTCAGCACGCAGTGCACCTGACGCAGTCGTGAATGATACGCATGAACGCATGCGGCAGTATAGAAAAAGGTGGCAATACTCAACGATCTTCAAGTTTTCCGCATTCGAGAAAGAGTTTTCGAGAAATTACGCCGGTCTGGCAAGAAAGATATTTAGCGCTGCGATATAGTTGGAATTTCTTGCTCGAATTAAGGAGCTCCCATTTATTCGTCTTATTTGATCGACAAATTTATTTGTTTATTATTTATTTTGAACATACTGCAGGCTCAGCGCCCAAGCAGGAGGGGTATATATATACATAAAATTAAAAAATATAAAAAAGCATGAGAGCACAAGTTACAAAACACATCAAAACATTGCGTAGTCCAGTTAAAACGGTTATTACTGCACATAAAATATAAGCACAAAAAAAACTGACAAAGTCAAAACCGAAACCAAAGAACTGACAGGAGGCAAGATTTCATAGTTATTAAATACTTAATTCCGGCATATCTAAAGATTGGAGGGAAGAAGCAGGCAAACTGTTCCAATCTGCAATTGTATTACCTTGATCTGCGGCGGTTGAAAGTCGCACGTCGACTGCGTAGCGGCTTGCCAGACGTTTTATTCGGTTCAACATGAGGTGTCCAAAATGATTGTTGATTTGATCTAAAACTTCATGTCCTTACCGCATGCGCTACCCGATGATATACTGGCTAGGCCGTGGAAATTGAGCGAAGGTTAGCGACTGGAATCCACATGGTATCAGAGATTCAAGGAAGTTGCTACGATGTTCCTTAGGTACGAATGGAATAGGCAAAATGTTTAACTGTAGATGAGAAGCCCCGTTGTAAATCCATTTAGCGCAGGTCGAGAATGTCGTGGCAATTTTAACGCGACAAGTAAAAGTATGGCAACGAATTTGCCATTTAAATAAGACTAAAAGGGCGTCTCCAAATAAATAGTTTGGCGTATTCCCGAGGGTGCTTATCAGCTTTAATCAACTTTCATGTTTTTTCGACAAGTTGCACTGTGAAGCAAGATAGAGCTACGCTGAATGACCGTGGTGTCCGCAGTCTCTACTTTACTGGTATCAACTTCACCAACAAGGCACCACATGACTGTTCACGTAAAAAGTGAAGCACCTGATGCGTTGCGTCTACTGCTAAAATAACGCTAATTAATAATAACATGCAACAGTAAGCGGTGAAGGTTAATTACTCCCCACTGCAAACGTCTATACAAAAATTCAGTAAAAAATACCTATTGTCCGGCATACATTAAATATAATAGCTCGCACTTGTCCTCAAAAAGTGGATATTTATTTCTGTGGAGAAACATGGGCCACTATTAGGCATCGTCATCACATGCGCACGTTTGTGAAGAATTCACTCCCCGTGTCCAGACATCTGCTTTTTGAGGCTTTCAATGCTTGAACCCACGAATGAACATAGAGTACAGTTAAAGACCCCTGCTCTCATACGCGTAAGCATGTGAAGGTTTAAACGCGCTTTCTGATTCGCTTTCTGATTCGCAGTTAAAGAAGCCACCGTAGAGGTGGAAGCAGACGAAACGCAAGAAGAGGTGGACAGGCGTATGATAGGCCTGTGGCGCAAGAAAAGGGAGCTAGAAGAAAAACTTGCTCAAAACAAGGGGAACAGAAACATACGTAAGCTCCTAGCAAAACAGAATAGAGATATCGAGGAGCACGCGCTGAACTTAACCAGACAAAACTGGGGTAGTATCTGCGAGCAGATGGACCGCAGAATCAGCAAAGCTAACACGTGGAAAATGCTCAGACATCTCTTAGACCCGGACAAGACAAAGTATGAGGCACGACAACAACTACAGAAACTCGTATATAAATACGAAGCTACTAGCGGTCAACTAATCTCTGAAGTGAGGGACAGGTACTTGAGGTGCACACCACCCACACCCCTCCCCGAGTACAAGGGCGCAGAGAATCCTCTTCTCGATGGGCCCATCACCATCGGAGAGGTTAGGGCGGAGTTGAATATACTCAGAACTAAAACTGCGGCAGGTCCAGACAGAATTAGCAATCGCATGCTGAGGAATTTGGATGACGCATCGATTAGAAACCTAACAGCGTACATGCAGGAATGTTGGGACAAGGGCCGAATCCCACCTTCGTGGAAAGAGGCCAACCTAGTCCTTATTCCAAAACCAGGTAAGAAATGAAGTCTCGAAAACCTGAGGCCCATTTCGCTTACCTCATGTGTAGGTAAGCTAATGGAGCACGTTATTCAAACGAGGCTAAACAGATTCCTAGAAGAACAAAAGCTTTACCCCGACACGATGATCGGATTCAGGACACATCTTTCTGCATGCGATGTTATGCTTCAACTTAAAGAACAAGTGCTAGACAACGAAACAGCTGATACCAGAGTAATAGTCGGCCTTGACGTGGCCAAAGCTTTTGACAACGTTGACCACGCAGCCATACTAGAACGCTTAGAAACTCTAAATGTAGGGGAAAAGGTATACAACTACGTGAAGGACTTTCTTTCAAACAGAACAGTTACTATCAGCCTAGGAGGGAAGGAAGAGAAAGGCATAAGGCTGGGCAACAAAGGTACTCCCCAAGGCTCGGTCCTATCACCAACACTCTTCAACATTGCAATGATTGGCTTACCACAGAAATTGGCGTGTATAGAAGGGCTCAACCACACAATATACGCGGACGACCTCACCCTCTGGGTTACCAGAGGCAGTGACGCGCACATCGAAGGTACCCCTCCAAAGAGCGATCGAGGAAATTGAGTCGTACCTAAAACAAATAGGACTCAAATGTTCCGCCGAGAAATCGGAAGCGCTCTTCCTCGGCCCACAAAAGAGACAAAGAAAGCCCCATGAACATGGGATAACGCTAACGGTAAACGGGGACAAAATACCCTCAGTGGAGATGATTAGAGTACTGGGTCTTAGGATACAGACAAACGGTAAGAACACCGAAACGATACGAAAACTCGAATCGAGTGTAAGCTAGACGTGTAGGCTACTCAAAAGAATAGCAAATAAACACGCGGGAATGAAGGAGACGAACCTCTTAAGACTAGTTCAATCATTTGTAATCAGCAGAATCACATACGTGGCACCATACCTACGGCTAGCCAAAGCAGAAAAAAAGAAGATTGAAATCCTAATTAGGAAAGGCGTTAAAACCGCTCTGGGCCTCCCCCCGTACACATCCACCCAGAAAATTCTGAAGATGGGGATTTCGAACACACTAGACGAGCTCATTGAGGCTACCAGAGTAGCGCAACAACAACGACTCCTACGCAGCCATTCGAGGCTAAAAATACTAGAAAAGCTAGGCTTCGAACCTCGAGCGCGGCTCAAACACACGGAGAATATCCCAACAGACATAAGGAACAAAATCAGAATCCCACCACTCCCAAGGAATATGGATCCGGTACACCATGAGGGTAGGCGAAAGGACAGAGCGAAAGCTCTGCAGAAAAATTAGCCAATAGACAGGACGTGGTTTACACGGACGCGGCGGAATATGAAGGCAGAACGGGTTTCGTAGCCCTAGCGACCAGGGAGGGCGGAGACCGAGTCTCGTGCTGCAGCACCCAACAGAGAGATGCAACAGCGGCTGAGGAGGTAGCCATTGCGCTGGCTTTAACTCAGCGAAATGTCAGGGTGATTATAACAGATTCCAAATCGGCTATCCGCAACTACAACGCAGGCAGGGTATCTGTCGAAGCAGTCAAAATTCTGACTGCCGGCCCGACACCGGCAGAACTAATTAACCTTGTTTGGACTCCGGCCCACGAGGGCCTCCGGGGAAACGAGACAGCGCACGCATTGGCCCGAGGACTCACACACCGGGACCCCAATGCGGTCTCGTCGAGCAGAGAGCCCCTTCAGACGAGCGAGGAGCTGAACACGTACCAAGATATTCTTAGCCATTACAGATTAGGAAGACAGACATTACCTGGAGCATGCAAGGGCCTCAGCAAAAAGGAAGAGGTCATATGGAGAAAGTTACAGGCGGGAGTTTTTCCGAACCCACTCGCACTAAGCACATGGCATCCGGCGATCCAAGACCCCAGGTGTAAACAGTGTAATGAAATAGCAGACATGATCCACATGGTGTGGACATGCCCTAGCCACAACGTATCAGACAGGAATATAGAGTCCTGGGAGGCTTTAATGCCCAGCCAGAAAGAAGAAGAACAAAAAGAAGTCATCCGTCTGGCCCTGGACACCGCTGAATCCCAAGGGATCCCAGCCTGCTGAAAGGGGAGGAAGATGACGGCGGTCAAGACTCATCTTTTTCGCCCTCTGATTCCTTGACGGGTGCAAATAAAGTTATTTCATCATCATCATCATCACACTTCACATCTGTAGTGTTTTTCTCCTGTGTGCGTACGCTTGTGCCGAACTAGCGAGCTATTTTTAGCCGTTGTATAAGGGCAATTTTTGCACTTTTAGGGCTTTTCACCGGTGTGTGTACGCTTGTGCGGAGCCAGCGTTTCACTTAAAGCCGCTGCATAAGGGCACCTGTCGCACTTGTAGGGTTTTTCACCTGTGCGCGTGCGCTTGTGTCGCAGTAGCTTGCTAGGTGAGGCAGCTGAATTACGGCACTGGTCGTACTGGTGTGGTTTTTCCTATTTGTGGGAGGAGGTCATATGCCTTTTAAGTTTGTAGGACGCCTCCGACACCGCTGGGCACGTGGAGCATTTAAATTTTTGCTCAGTCGCGTGCTATTCGATGTGTCTCGCAACGTCGGGAAAAATCGGTGAAGTGTACGGAAAGAAGATGCACCTGAACGGCTCTCCTTTTCCTTCAGGCTCCAGACACCGAACATAATTTTCTTCACACGTAGCCAGCGAAGTGCCCAACTCCTCCCAATTTGTATGAGCCACATTTCCGAGCTCAGAGGTCGACGGCGATGGTAGAACAGTATTCATAGGAAGGTGCTCGGGACTGGATACTGCCTCTGAAATCATAGTTGTTAACCAGTGTATGTTAGGGATAATCGGATATTTTCGTGCCTAGTCGTGCAATGATTCAAGAACACCATAACATTTGGCTCATTGCACCGATTCAAACTTATGTCGACTAACATACGGTACACGTACATACTGAGAAAATACACCCAGTTGACGATTAATCAAACTATCAGAAGAATTTTCAAGCGAGGACTTTGACTCTTAAACCACAGTGTGTGAATAGTCGTGTATTCAATTTGTGTTGCCTGGCTGGCTTGAAATTGTACCACGATAGCACTCGGAAGTGACCTGCCTTTTTTATTTATTTATTCATTTATTCAAAATGCCCTTAAAAGCCCTATTTCGAGGGTACTACATAAAGGTGGGAAGGCAATAGAATGGAAATTCACAATGTGACATGAAAAAAGCCCACAATAAAAAAAATATGATACGCAGTCATGCAAATAAATATCATATACGAACAAGAAATATACCGGGTGCAATGACAACAACAGGTGAATTGCTAAATCTAAATACATAGACTAACATGGGCAACGTAACATATATGATGGCAAAGGTTGGCACTACTAGAACTGTCGATGTCGTTAGATCGTATTCAAAGTGGAGAGCAGTTCTCGAAATTTAAATGTTTTAAACTCGGTAAAGATATTAGACGGTAAGCGGTTCCACTCGATGATTGTGGGTGGTATGAATGATTTTGCAAAATGGGACGTGCGGCATAGCATGTGCTTCACTTTAAAGGGTGATTGCGGCGTGGAAAATAGGCGGGAGGTTCCTGAAAGAAATCTTCAAGCAGCGATGGGTGATGATAAAGTTTATGAAAAATTGAAAGACGGGCAAGTTTACGGCGGAAAGCCTTCAATACTTATACGCAATCCCTTTAAGAATTGTATTTCTGAGAGAGATGTGAGATATAGAACCGAAATTTATTTTTAATGCAGATACTCATACTGTATCATCTTCTTCTCTGTGGGAAGTTGACTACATAGTATTAAACTCAAAGTTGTGATTTATTAATTTCTTGTTTTACTGCAGAATTTAGTCGAAGAAGGATGGACGTTTGGACAGGTTGGTAACTGTTCATATTGAAAGGTCGAGGGCAATATCACCACACTACACCTGATCCTGTTCGATCAGGTGTAGTGTGGTGATATGGTTTTCCCTTTGCAATGTACCTGCGCAAATGCTCTTGAATGTCGTATCACATGTCAGAGTTGTATACAAAGAGTAATTTTTCGTAATAAAAATTTAGATGGAAATCATATCGCTTGTCTGTGTCCTCTTTCTGTACATCTTGCGTTTCTTTTGCGCTGTACCTACCAATATGAAGGATTTAGGCGGTTGCCTCTGAGTCTGCCTATGCGCTTTGGAAAGTCAGATATTTGCCAAGAAGAAGGTTTAGCAGATGTTCCAAGCATAACTTCCTGCTTTCGAACCAAGAAAAAATCAACAAGAACAAAAAGTGTGAAAGTTTTTATTGCAGTGAAGAAACGTTGATAATCGCTGTTATTTTGATCTTGCTTTTTCTTAAGTGCATTACGGAACAGCACGTATTGAAGCAGCCTATCTGGAAGAGGCCCGCTTTGCGGCCGTGTTATAAGCGAAAACGATAAACTGAGCATCTCTAAAGGAGCCGTCGAGCACACTGAAGTGTTAGACTTTATGACGGTGCTTTTTCTTAAAAATTAAAGTATTGCCTCACCGGATCGATGATTCTGGTGATATAGTAAGCAAATTGAAGCTGCTCTTGTACCTCTTTAGACCGGCTTCTTGGAGCGCTTCCTTCTCCAAACGTCAGCTAGGACATTCGACGATGCCGGCTCTGATGACACCGTTTACCCGCGCGCATAAAAGTTTAATAATGACAGGGTCCTTATTTTGATAATGACAACCTTTAATGACAAGGTCCTTAATGTGTTTTGCTACACAGACGACTTGTTAACTGTTTTAAACAAGCAACGGACTCTGTCGACTGAGACAACAGTAAGCAGTGTTTTAGATGATTTTAGGCAACCTAGAAAAGGGCTGACTTTTACTTTTGAACTATCGGATAATCGCGTGCTTCTGTTTTTAGATTTACATTTAAAGTTTTGACTTGAGCACATTTGCTGGGCTTATTCCTCTCGTGCGCAGTAGGCTCTCTTGCCGCATAATTCTGCCCACCCGAAGGTTGTAAAACGGAGCATCGCAACCTTCTGCTTGGAGTCCTCGCTCAGGAAGTCGTTCGTACATGAGATGCAAGCTAGCTTTCATAATTAATTGAACAGGCTCGTTGAAGCCCGGCTTCTCTAATTCGGTCTTGATACCTGTAGCACAAGGGCCTCTGAAGAAGGTGAAGGCTAGAGAAAGCAGGAATGAAATGACGGGAAATGAGAGGCCCGTGGTGGCACCTTACGCTCACAAAGTTACTCGCGGCCCGAAGAAATTGGCAAACCGATTTAATGTAGCATTGGCTTCCTCAGCCCGCCGCAAGCTTGGTCAGCTAAGCCGTCGCATAACCTGCGAAAGCAAAAATGTTGGCTGTCAAAAGGGACATCGGCAGTGTTTCGTAAAGTGTGTCGCTAACATCGTCTATGAAATTAAGTCGTCCTGCGGAAAACCCTGTATTGGACAGACGGGACGTTGCGTGAATGACCGACTTAGGGAACGTGCAAAAGATTTTAAAAATAATGAGGGTGAGAGACCTGAAAACTTGAGCACTTGTATCAATTGTACACCACGGTTCTGCGACGTGAGGATTCTCGGTAGAGGCAGACAGCAGACGGCTCGGGAAACTCCGAAAGTCTTACGTCAAAAAGGCAGGTTCTAGCTGATTCGCTGACACTTCAGATTTTCTTTATGAGGCTGAGGAGTAATGTCTTCCACGCCTACTCTGATAAAATTCCTGTGCTTTTCTTGGCGCTCTGTACATGTGCACTGCGACAGGAAAGGCTATATATGTCGACTGCTTTCACCTGATTAAACAGTTGCAATAAGCGCCGGTGTCGTCCTCTTTCTTGTATATGTCCTCGTTGCGGTGGAGATCCCGATAATATAGCTGAAAACCATCTAGCTCAGTAGTTAACTCTCTGCGTAAAGGGCCAGGTTTTTAAATAAATTAAAGAAAATCGGTGTTCAGTCCAATTATTTTTTTTATAATTCAAGCTTACGTTATGAAACCAATCCTGATCCTTTCTCCGACGCTATAAAAAGATGAACAGATTCAAGTAGCTGAAGAAAAGACCAAGGCTCGAGAACAAGGTGGATGGGAGCTTAAGTCGGGAAAGGTCGGATGAGGAGGTTGGGGTGCGGGGATAACAGCGGACGCTGGAGCGATTTCGATGAGGTTCATCCACTCCTCCCTCTTCCATTTGGATGAAGGGTATGGAGGGGGGGGGGGAGGAGGACAAAAAGAGGTTACTGCCTTGTCGCCTATCTGCTGTCATCCATATTCATTTCAAGGACCTGCTTCTTTTTTATTCTAGTTTATATTTCATCGCCTCTATTGCTTCGATACTTCAAGCTTGTCTTACAAGCCGGAGCTACTTCGCTTGTCAAGCGATCAGTGTACTCACAATTTACGTCAGTCAGAATTTGCCTTTAGTGATGCCGTAAAAGAAATCTGCCGGGCTGAATTATGCAGAGCAGCCCTTCATTTGTACTTCGCATTGATGATTTGTTGGTCTGAGCAGACCATGATTCTTTGTTTCGATTGTCCAGGTAGCCAGGTGAGATGTCTTATGAGCAGAAGTCAGATTCCAAACATAGGCATTGGCTGCGAAACCGCAGATTATACGTACCATAATCGTGAATGCGCACTTTGCGATATCTATAAATGCGGAAGTCCTTGATTAGAACAAAACGCACATCATTTGACAATTTTCGGGCATCCGTGTTCGTTCCACGCGTACTTGAGCATTTTTCCGCTGCCTTCCTTCCCTTGATTAGAGTTGCCTCAGCACGCAGTACACCCGATGCACTCGTGAATGATATGCATGCACGAATACAACGGTACGGAAAAAGGTGGCGACGTTCAATGACTTTCAAGTTTTAAGTATTCGAACAAAAGTTGTGATATGTATTATCCAGTTAGGGAAGGTCAGCGGACCCCGCACAACCAACTCAAGCGATAAACGAGGCTGGCCCGGCTAGAAAAATATTTCCGGCAGCTATATATATAGCAGATATTCATCTAATTAACTAGCTGCCAATTATTCGTCTTATTTGATCTGAAAATCTAACCAGGCTTTGCGACGGCAGACAGATGCATGTCTGCTGCGTAGCGGCTTGACAAACATTTTATTTGGGGAAACATGAAGTACACGAAATGTTTGATGATTTGTTAAAAAAACATCGTTAGCTAACCGCTAGCTCTAAGCGATGATATAATGGATAGACAGCTAAGCTAAGATAGCCGCTAGTCCTTAAGGGCAACGGAGTGTATTCCAAGAGAAGCAAACCGTAACAGGGAGTAGCAGAAAGTTAGCTGGGCGGATCAGATTTAGAAATTTGCGGGAATACAGTGGCCGCAACTGGCGAAGGACAGGGTTAATTGGAGAGACATAGAAGAGGCCTTTGCCCTGCAGTGGGCTTAGTCAGGCTGATGATGATGATGACTGACATCCGCATTCCATCAAAGATTCATGGAAGTTGCTAAGACGTTCCAGAGATCGGAATAAAAGAGAAAAAAAAATGTTTAATTCTAAATGAACAAAACTGTTGTAAATCCATAGGGCGCGGCCTGAAAATGCTGCGGGAATTTTAAGGCGAAAAGTTCAGAGGAAGCGACGGATTTACCAGTTAACTTCGACTTATAAAAGGTGGTCTATAAAAGACTTTTTTTGTACCTCTGATCAACTTTCATGTTTTTTCGACAAGTTGCACTTCGAAGCAAGAAAGAGCTTACGCTGAACGACCTTATATTCGCAGTCTCCACTTTATTGGTATCGACATTACACAGAAGACGCACCATCTGGCTGTCCACGTAAGAACCAAAGCACCTAATGCGCTGTGTCTAGTGCTAAAATAATGAGAATTAATAAGAACATGCAGGCGCAGCTGCAAATGTCTGCACAAAATTATGCACAAAAATACCGTATGTCCGCCGTACATTAAACTGTTACCTCACGCTTGTCCGCAAAAAGTGGATAGTTATTTCTGCGGTGAGGCATGTGCCACTATTAAGCATCGTCATCACCTGCGCATATTAATGAAGAATTCAGTCCCCGTGTCCGGACATGTGCTCTTTGAGGCTTTCAATGCTTGAACCCACGAATGAACATAGAGTACAGTTAAAGACCCCTGCTCTCATATGCGTAAGCATGTGAAGGTTTAAACTCCCTTTCTGATTCGCCGAATATGGGCACACTTCACAACTGTAGGGTTTTTCGCCTGTGTGCGTACGCTTGTGCCGAACGAGCGTTTCCTTTAAAGCCGCTGCATAAGGGCACCTGTCGCACTTGTAGGGTTTTTCGCCTCTGTGCGTACGCTTGTGTCGAAGTAGCTTGCTAGGATAGACAGCTGAAAAACGGCCCTGGTCGCACTTGTGTGGTTTTTCACCTGTGTGCGTACGCTTGTGTCGAAGCAGCTGGCTAGGATAGACAGCTGAAAGACGGCCCTGGTCGCACTTGTGTGGTTTTCATCAGTGTGAGAGGAGGCCATATGCATCTTAGGTTCGCAGGGCGCCTCACACACCGCTGGGCACAGGGGATATTTAAATTTTTACTCAGCCGTGTGCAATTCGATGTGTCTCACAGCGTCGGGAAAATTCGTAGAAGTGTACGGGAAAAAGATGTACCTCAACTCCTCTTCTGTTATCTCAAGGTCTGATACCGAACAGAATTTTCTTCAGTCGTAGCCTGCGATGGCCCCAAGTCCACCCAATTTGCATTATCCACATTTCCGAGCTCAGAGGTCGACGTCGATGAAAGAACAGAATTCATAGGAAGGTGCTCGGGACTGGATACTGCCTCTGAAATTAAAGTTGATAACCAGAGTATGTTAGGGAAAATCGGATATTTTCGTACCTACTCGTGCAGTGGTTCATGAACGCCATAACCTATGGCTCATTGCACTAAACCAAACTTATGCCGACTAACATACGGTACACGTTCATTCTCAGAACATACACCCAGTTGACGATTAATCAAACTATCAGAAGAATTTTCAAGCGAGGACTTTGGCTCTTAAGCCACAGTGTGCGAATAGTCGTTTATTCAATTTGTGTTGCCTGGCTTGAAAATGTACCTCGATAGCACACGGAAGTGGATTGCCTTTTTATTTATTTATTCATTTATTGAAACTACCCTTAAAGGCCATCTTTGGAGTGTACTACATAAGGGGGGGAGGCAAAAAAAGAACACTTACAATGTGACATAAAAAAACCCACAATAAAACAAATTATTATGCGCAGTCATGCAACTAAATCTAAATATCATATACGAACGAGAAATATACCTGGTGGAATAACAACAACAGGTGAATTGCTAAATCTAAATACATAGAGTAACATGCGCATCATAACATATGGGATGATGAAGGTTGGCACTACTAGAAATGTCGATGTGTTTAGATGGTACGCAAAGTGGAGATCAGTTCTTGAAATTTAAATGTTTTAAATTCGGTAACGATATTGGATGGTAAGCGGTTCCACTCGATGATCGTTCGTGGTATGAATGATTTTGCAAAAAGGACTGGGCGGCATGGCATGCGCTTCACTTCAAAAGGATGACGGCGGCGTGGAAAATAGGCGGCAGGTTCCTCAAAGAAATCTTGACACAGCAATGGGAGATGATAAAGTTTATGAAAAAGTGAAAGACGGGCAAGTTTACGGCGGAAATCAAGTTCTTTTAATTGCGTGCGCGCTTTTAAAGCTTTTAGAAACCGTTTCTGCGTAAAGCAACCGCCATATCGCGGTGGCGTCTGATGTTTGCGCACTCTGTGTAGCTTTAGGCTTTATATATTCCCATCACTGTGTTATCCAGTGATGAGCATATATGAAGCTAGCTATGGACAGAAAAATGATAGGTGTAACGTTAAGAGATCGGTAACGGCAGGATTGGGTGAAGGAATAAACGTGGGTTAATGACATCCTAGTCGAAATCAGGAGGAAGAAATGGGCTTTGGCTGGGCATGTAATGCGGCGGCAAGATAACCGCTGGACCACTTCCTTAAGTGGTCCTTAAGAGAAGGCAAGCGTGGCAGGGGGCGGCAGAACGTTTGGTGGGCGGATGAGATAAAGAAATTTGCGGGGATACGGTGGGTACAGTTGGCGAAGGACAGGGTTAATGGGGAGACATGGGAGAGGCCTTTGCCCTGTAGTGGGCGCGGTCGTGCTGATGATTATTATTACAACTCCCTAACCTTACTTTCTCGCCACTGTTTCAATTTAGACCATACACTGTTTGAAATGTTTCGAAGCACAGAAGCTCGTTGTTTGATGAGGTTTATGTTCCAGTACGACTCAAGTTATGGAGAACCCCGCAGTGAAGGGCTATGGATAAGTTCGGTCACGTGGGGCTTATTAACGTGAGCTGACATCACGCAGCCCTACGGTCTGTAGCATTCCTCGTCCATCGGAATGCGACCAACACCGTCTGAAATGCGACGAATATACAAGCACAGAAATGAAAAAAAAATTAAGAGTCCAGGTCCCCTCCTCCATGAAAGGAAATGTGCACACTCACGATTTGAGTAAGAGCCAGAAAATACAGTGTACGACTGGTTATAAAAACTATGCAAATTATCTCCAATAAAGGAAGGTGAAGCAAACAAGGAAGCGTGCACAAAGAATACGCGTTATTTTGTCTGAGTTAAAATATATGCGAAGTTATTTTGGTGTTAACCAGTGAATGGCATACAAGCTAAAGGACAAGCCTATGTTTTCTGCATAAACAGGTTAGTTGCAGTTAAAGTATTTGCACAACATCATCCTAAGAAAAAGGGCTCTCAAGTTTGCGTTTTTTCCACAATTGCAGGCCTCACCTTCTTCATGTGTCCCAAGGAATGACGGAAGTGCGAGTGGTGCGGCTGGTTAAACTTAACTGGGTTGACGTACATGCCCGATCTCTAATTAGTTTTCGCTAAACTACGATATGCCGAGAGAAGATATATTATCCATGACCGCAATTTCCCGTGAGGTTATAAATATTATTGAGACTTTTATATAAAAAAGTTAAGGCGCCGCACAAAAGCACATTCAGCAGTGCGGAATTCACAGCTAATATTTCGTGCAATATCAGAGATCAGTATCCACAGCTGAAATTGTTGAGCGTGGCAAGGAAACCACTATAGCCCCTGAGAAACGAAAAGAAAGACGGTGCAACGTTCGGAAATGTGATTAGAAAAAGAGTTTCTAAGCTCGATGTTTCTGTAAATATGCTACTAAACACTGCTAAAAATTAAGCTGCTAATAAAACTCCGCATACACGTATGAACTCCGTATACACGTAGCTCGATTGCTTACAAGAAAGAGCTACCGGACGACTTCTGCGGCCAAAACTCTGTCCGCCAGCGACGAACGAGCAAGAGAAAATGCGCTAGTCTTCCGCCATCCTTCGGTTGTCAGAATTTCGCAGAACACGATTACTAATGTTTGTTTTTGTTTTTTCGCCTTACTGATTTATTGGTGTACTGCTGTAATATCTCTTTGCGCTCTAGGCTTTCTCGAGTACTGCACTGTGTGCGTCGCTCTGTTTCGCACAATTGTGAATGATTTGTAATTAATTTCAATCTTGTCTCTACTGTAAAATGATGTCCATTGAACCTTTCTTTGAGTGTGAGCATTCTCCAGGCTGCAAACGGTGAACTCGACCTCCCCTCGCCACTCCTCCTCACCATTTGTCACTTCGTGGAGGTCGTATTCCGAATGAAAGCCCATGACACTTCTGGTTAGGGCCTATGTGGGGAGCTGTTCCGGTCTAATGGCAGCCGGTTAAGTACACCACCCGTGCGTATGATGAAAATCCGTGATGACCTTTCGCCTTCAATTTACGCCCTGTGAACATCTGCCGAGAATGAAAATAGAATATTTTGAAAAAGAGAAGTTTTGCGAAGTGCAGTTGGCGCGAAATGTTTACGCGTCACACGGGTGGCCGAAAAACATCTTCTCGCATCGCGTGCGAGACAGCGCGCAAAGCACCTGGTCGTGCTCCCATGTGTATGCCTCAGCTTACGGCTCCGAGTCCTGCTTGTACGGGTTGTTGATATAAAATAAAATATTGCGGGCCTGGCGTTTTGTTACCGCGGTAGTATTTAGTCACAAAAACACAAACCAAACCGATTTCATGAAAATGACCTATTCTCTTAAAGGACAACCATGGGACAACCGCAACCGTAGCAGAGAAGTTGTCGTACTTTTGATCGTGTGTGGATAGGCTGCAAAGGAAGAGCGTCCTAGTTTAAAGGGAAAGCCCTCGTCTTTGTAGGGAAATTAGGAGCTTGCATTTAGTAATTCCGAGATAGTGACATCTCTTCGAAAGCACCTACGCGGGCCTCGAGTACGCTAGCCGGGAACGCACCCAACCGATGCAAACGCCATTAGTCTCACATGTAGCCTGCACATTCTCCAGTCTCTCAAGGTTGCGCTTGTGGGGAATCGCAGCATAGAACTATTTTCAGAGAACGAAAATGAGCCTTATGATGGATATAGCAACAGAAATAAGCAAGAAATAGTTAAGCACTCCCATCGAGGATCCCCACTCGCTACGCTGGAACAGATCAAGTCTTTAGCCGCCATTACTGTTCTCTTTGAAAGAGTTGATAAGCTTCAGCATTTGTTTAGAGCTAGATTTTTCCTTGCGCATTTGTTACAGTGGTCGTTTTCACACAGAGATCAACTTTGGGCCGGTCGTACACTGCCCGCTCCGAGGCACCCCCACAAAGAACTCCTGTTCGGGTGTCTTAATCCATAAACATTACTAAAATTCATGTCGTTGTATATACTTCCTAGTGAGTTTGTCTCGGAAAAGCAGTACTTTCATAAAGCCATTAAGGATTCGACAACGGGAGATAAAAATAACTAGCAGGAGCTGATAAGAGCTCCTCTAGAGTGCGCTCCATAAGATTGCTGGCGACGTTTCGGACCATGTCCCAACTAAGCCAGTCACTTCGTCTTGATCTCAAATCCGATGTAATAACTCGATTACATTCCGCCAACTGCCGCTGTTTTTTTCTATATTTTATTACATACGATGCATTTTTGTTAAGCGGTGACCAAAAGTTTGAATCTAATTTCACACTTTGAAATTAAAACGAAATGGATTTTATTTTGCTCCAAGTTCAAGTTGCAGACATTAATACCGGCAGGATGTATTGTATTTTTTTTATTTATTCATGCGGTTGACCCTCTGTATGAAGGTCTTTACACGGAAGGAAAAATAAATATGTACAATAGCAGTTCTTTTCGCGAATGTTCAGAGGGAACAAGTTGATTTTCTTCGGAGTGCTTCGCCACATTAAGGTCCCTACGATGCGCTCAGCCACATTATTGGCTTGCAAAGACTATACCTTGTCTATGGTTATTTTTGGAGCTAACAAGAGGGTTGGAAATATAGTGCCTCCAAGGATCAATCATCATTCCATCAGGTACCAATGGCAAAGAAACGATAATCTGCAGTCATGTCTCGCAGAAATATGGTAAACCGTGGAGAGGCGAAGTGCTGCCGTTATCTCCTTTGTATTCACAGAGTTCGCACTCTCAGATTTACGATGGCACCCCTGGAAGAAATAAATGTCATAATACACTGAAAACTCCCGTCATACTGAGACATACCTACTAAGAAATACGAGCAGGTGATTCGGCATAAACTTCTATAGAGGCGAGCTCGCCTCGCCTGATCCGCTGCAAGGCACGGAATGGAACTGCACTGGAACAGTGTGCGTACCACCACGAGGATTATCTTGCGCAGGGGATTTTCTGGAAACAAAAAAATTGGTGAAACCAATGCGACCGAAAAGTGGCATAAAAAAAAAGCTGGATAGCAACATACTGTAAAATTGGGCGACTCTGCGAAGCTTGTTTCAGGCAGAAGGGGCATCTGTGTGGATGTGAATTTTGTTTGTGTCGCCGAGGTGCTGATAAACAAATACTTTTATAGCTGTTGTTCATCACCAGTGCTGATTATGTGCTTCGGTCATCCCAGGGGTTTAGGTTCTTGTATTAATTCTTGTCTTACATGTTTTTTTTAATTTTTTATCTCTGTTTAGTCCGTTTGTTTATCGCACAGCAACGTCACGTTTTTATTTGGGTTTTATCTTGTTGACACGTGCTGAATTTCCTGGCGCATGCGTGTGTTGTGTTGGGTTTAATGGCACACAGGCATCTAAGGCCATCATGCGCCAAACACAAGGTAATAGGGAATGTTTTCTGTGTGATTTAATAAAAATGTGGTATAAAGGGCCTAAAAATTTCAACTAGCTAGTAATAACACACAAAACGAGATTTGAGAATGGCTAACGGTAAAAGCTTTAAAAAAAGGTCAGGCAACCTCAGCGGCCATCCTTGGCTGGCCAAGGATGTCGAGGATCCCAACCAATCAAATAAAAGCCTCAGCCTTCTCAGAAATGAGAAAGCGGCTGAGGTGTATCATGCAATAAAGCGAGCCAGTGGTTCAATGTGTGCAGGTTTTCGAGTAAGCCCGCTTCTTTTAAAAAGTTAAAAATAGAACGTATGTTAACAAAGGCATTATCATGTAAGAGCAGTGTTGGATGGAACGGAATGCATTCTTTGTAAAATTGACTGAAGTACTTTTTTCTCAGTTTTTCAAGTTTAACACAAGAGATCAAATTATGGTTAACCGTAACTTCGTCTCCGCATTCTTCGCAAACAGGTTTGTCTTGTTTGGTTAGTAGAAAGTTGTGGTTAAGGTGTGAGTGTCCAATATGTTAACGACATAAAATAACTTCAAAACAGCGTTCCTGATGAGTGGATGATTTCCATTCTCCTAATATTGGTTTTATTAAGTGTAGCTTGTTATTTATCTGACTATTCCGTGTGCTCTGCCATTTGTTTCTCAGTCTGCTCTGAACTAGCTTCTTACAATCATTATGTGGCATGCTTATTTTCTGTATTTCCTTGTTGTGGGCTTCAGCAGCGCATGCGTCCACTCTCTCGTTACCATCGATTACAACATGGCTTGGAACCCAACATAATTTTTTGTTATGCCCTTGTGTTACTATCCTTGTTATGTTATGTAAGACCTTACCTATTGATGGCATGACTACATTTCTGGACTGTAGTGCTTTCAGTGCACTGAGAGAGTCTGTGTAGATAATACTGGTTTCGATGTTCTTGCTTATTTTCTCCGTAGCAAGAAACAGCATAACACACGGCTGTAAAAACTGATGCACACTGAGGAAGCCTTACTATATTTTCCCAGTTCTCTTCCACTACTGCACTTCCAACATAACCTGTAGTTTTCGATCCGTCTGTGTTGAACTCGGTGTAGCTATCATATTTCTCCTTTAGTGTAAGGAACTCTTGTATGATGTGTTCTGTTGGAGTTTGTCTCTTGTTGAACTGTGTAAGGCTTATATCGCAGACCGACGGAAATCTGTACCAAGGGGCAAATGCATCGCAACGTTCTGCGATATTTGGTAATGTTTCTGATAAGTTAAGTTCTCGGCAGATCTCCTCAAACCGCATTAGCAAAGGCCTGGTTGCTTGGGGCTTATTTGTAAATATTATTCGAGACGGGCATGTTGTGACAATTGAATAACACACGTGTTTTGTTCGCGACCTAATTCCAAGAATGTATGCACATGTAAGGACTTTTCTTCTATCTTCTAGTGATGGCTCATTTGCTTCAACATGAAGGCTCATTACCGGAGACGTTCTGTATGCTCCGCAAGAGAGGCGGATACCTAGATTATGAACTGGATCTAATCTTTTTAGATATGAAGGCCTTGCCGAGCCGTACACTATACTCCCATAATCTAGACAAGAGCGCACTGCGCTTCTCTGCGCTTGTTGTGTTATCTTCTTGTCCTTGTCTTTTTGTGCGCAGTACCCCCCCCCCCCCCCTTGTATTCACCAGCGCACTAGAGAACGGTAGATGTGAAGGAGGCATGCTCTGTCAGATCCCCAGCGTTTCCTGGAGAGTACTTTAAGAATATTCATTGCACGGGAGGCCTTTACTTTCAAGTTGTTCATGTGCGGCAGAAATGTAAATTTTTTATCAAATGTTATTCTTAAAAATTTATGTTCTTGTTTTAACTGTAGTGTAGCTCCATTTAGGTGTAAGTTCGGATTGATCTGCAAGCCTCTTTTAAGCGAGAAAGCAACAGCTACTGTTTTCTGTGGAGAGAACTTGAACCCATTTCTGTCTGCCCAGATTTCTAGCTTGTTTAATGTGAGTTGTACCTGCCTCTCACACGTTGACAGGCTGGAGGATGTGCAAGCAATCTGAAGGTCGTCGACATATACGGAATACATAATGGAGTTGGGAATTATTTTCGCTATGGAATTCATTTTCATGACAAAGACAGTGGTACTTAGGATACAGCCCTGCGGTACCCCATTCTCCTGGACGAAGCTCTTCGAAAGGGTTGCACCCAGGCGCACCTGAAAAGACCGGTCCGACAGGAAATCCTTCAGGCTGTTAACATCATACCCCGGATGCTAAGATCTGTCAAGTCGCGTAGAATGCCATATCTCCATGTGGTATCATATGCCTTCTCCGTGTCAAAGAAGACTGCCAGACAGTGTTGTTGATGTGTGAACGCCTCTCGAACTGTGTTTTCTAAGCGGACGAGATGGTCAGTTGTCGAACATCCTTTCTTAAATCTGCACTGGTGGATGTCAAGGAGTTCGCGTGATTCAATAATGAACATGAGCCTAACGTTGAGCACACTTTCAAATGATTTCCCTATACAACTTGTAAGAGCTATCGGCCTATAACTGTTAGGGGAGGTAGGCGGTTTTCCAGGTTTTAAGAACGGTACGATAACTGCGTTTTCCAAGCCTCCGGCATCTTTCCGGACACCCATATCTTGTTGAAAAATTGAAGAAGTGCTCCTACAGCAGCTTCGGACAGGTGGGCAAGCATTTGATAATGTACTATCAGCGTCAAATGAAATGCGAACAAAACACCTGAAACGCGAGCACAAAAAATCAAGCATATTAGAGGCTGGAGGTGAAATACAGGCGTGGGCTATTAACATTTCAGAAGAGCGGTCTTTTCGGCTTCGATGGTAAAATCAACTGCTCATGTATTTTGCCTCCATAGTATAATATCTGCCAGTTTTGCTGTTCGCGTTTCAATTGGCTTGTTCGCGTTTCAATTGACGCTGATAGTACATCATCCGGGCCAGGTGCTGTCTGTTTACCGGAGGACAGTACGTTTTGGATCTCCTGAATTGTGAATATTGTATTATGTGTTTCGTTTGTACTGCCAGTCGTTGGAAGTTTCTGCTTTTCAGTTGTGTTTTTGTGTTTTAAGATTGACTGTGTGTAGTGTGAAGAGCTTGAAACGTCAGAGAAATGTTGTCCTAGTATGTCAGCCTGTTCGTCTATACTTGTTTGTGTTCCAGGGGCTGTTAGAAATGGTACTGTAAAGGGAGAGAATTTGTCGTCTAATTTAAGCACCTGGTTGGTTTATGGGGTTTAACGTCCTAATGCGACTAAGGCTATGAGAGACGCCGTAGTGGAGGGCTCCGGAAATTTCGACCACCTGGGGTTCTTTAACGTGCACTGACATCGCACAGTACATGGGCCTCGAATTTCTCCTCCAAAGAAATTCAACCGCCGCGGCCGGGATTGAACCCGCGTCTTTCGGGACAGCAGCCGAGCACCATGACCACTGAGCCACCGCGGCGGCAATTTACGCACCTGTTCCCACATCTTTTTTGATGTAATTGAACTGTTGATGGATGAAACATCTCTGCCATGAGGCTTTCTCAGCACTGCGACGAACGTACCGAGCTTTCGCTCTCGCCTTTTTAAAATTCACGAAGTTCTCCTGTATTGGGTACTGGCGAAATTTACCCCATGCTCTATTTTGTTGTTTTTTTGCTTCTTTGCAGTCTTTTGTCCACCACACTTTGTGTTTCGGTCGCACCACTCCTGACGACTGAGGAACAGCAGTGAGTGCGGCACTTATTATACAATCTGTGAGCTTTTCATTTATCTCATCGATGGTGAAGTTTTCTAAAACTATATCTTCTAAATTTGCGTTAGCTCTAAAAAGTGACCAGTCAGCGAGATGAAGCTTCGAACGTCGCGGTTTTGTTAAGATGATTTGTGGTGCAGATGTTAAACTAATTCGTACTGGAAGGTGATCACTGCCATATGGGTTGTCATTGACATCCCATTTAAAATCGTTAAAAACAGATGGCGATGAGAAAGCTAGATCGAGGGAGCTCATCCCTCTCTAGCTTGGGCAACAATATGTCGCTTTTCCTGTATTTAAAAGATTTGAGAGGATAAAATCTTCTCTTATTTGTCCCCTCGAGTCACAGCGTTCGCTTCCCCAGAACGGTGAGTGAGCGTTAAAATCACCAACTACCAGGAATGGCTCCGGTAGTTCATTTATCAGGCCTTCTAAATCTGGTATTAGTAATTTCATGTGCGGGGGAAGATATACAGAACATATCGTTATGGTTTTGTAGCTAACGACGCTAACCGCAACCGCTTCCAGTTTTGTGTTAAGATTGATTTTTTTTGCAGGGATACCGCTCTGAGTGACAATTGCGACGCCTCCTGAGAGTCTGTTGGCATGCTCGCGATCGCGTCGGAATGTTTTATAATGTCTCAGGTTATTTGTATGTTGTGGACCGAGGTTGGTTTCCTGAAGACACAAAGCTACAGGAAGCATTGACCCAAGAAAATGTGTTATGTCATTGTAATTCCTAAGCAATCCTCTACAGTTCCATTGAAGTAGGAAAGTCAAGTTTGTGTTTTTGGATGATAACTGAAGGGATTTACTTGTCTTCTGGGCCCGTTATCGGGGTCCTGTCTTTTCTTCGCTCAAGAGAGCGGTTCCGCCGCTGCAAAGCGGGCGGATCGGGAGTTACCTCCACCACCTCACTGGAGGTGCTGGAAGACCGCGGGGAAGCCGCGGATGTGTTGGTGTCAGGCTTCCCCCCAGGGGGAGAAGTCCTGCGGGATGCTGACCCATGGGCCGGCACTGCCTGGCTTGGAGTTGGCAGAGCAGCTTTCGCAGTCCCTGCCTGGGGCGTGGGTGGCCCTGCTATAGGCGCAGTGGAACTGGCCTCGGCAGGTGCCGGAGCGCTGTGTGGTGCTACGCCCCCGCGCACCACATCAGCGAAGTTGGGTTTTGCTGTGAAGGAGAATAAACTGGTAAGCGCAAAATGCCTCCTCGCTTCTTTGAATGAAATGTTTTCTTTGGTCTTTATTGTAAGAATTTCTTTCTATTTTTTCCAGGACGGACACGCCCTGGAGTACGCAGAGTGGTCGCCTTCGCAGTTTGCGCAGCGTAGTGCTGCGTCGCATTCCTCAGACTGGTGGTCCTTTGATGCGCATTTCGCGCAGGTTTTGAGGCCGCGGCAGCTCTGTGAGCCATGGCCAAACTTCTGGCAATTTAAACAGCGACGGGGATTGGGTATATAGTGCCTTACGTTGACTTTCAGGTATCCTACTTCGATTGTTTCGGGCAAACTGCTGGTGTTAAATGTAAGGACCATGTGTTTGTTGTCTATTTCCTTGTTATCCTTGTGGATTTTGATCCTGTGGACATCAATTACATTTTGTTCGGATAGTCCTTGAAGCATTTCAGTTTCTGTTAGGTGGATAAAGTCAGCTTCTGAGATAACACCTTTGACTGAGTTGAGGGATCGGTGGGGAGTCACGGAGACAGATGTCCCCTATAGAAGCAGTGTTTGCAAGTTTCGAGCACTGGATGCTCTCGCGTAGTTCAAGGAGTAGGTCGCCGCTGGACATTTTGGATACCTTGTAGCCAGGCCCTAAGGTATCTGTTAGGCATTTGGTAACAAGAAATGGGGATATCATTCGGGCTTGCTTTTCTTCACAGTTACTGTGTATAACATGAAACTTAGTGAAAGTTGGTTTCTTTTTCATGAAAAAGTCTGCTGCTTCGTTCCGCCCTCTTTTAAGAGAGCGATCTGGTTTGGAAAGGGGGGGGGGCCATAAAAAAACTTAGTTTTTCGGTCATGGTGCCAGCCACCCACCATGGAGTCCAACAAGGGGACGCGACAGGAACTTGAAAGTCCTGCCCACACCAGCTGTACACCTTAACTATAACCTAATATGACTCAACTCAGGGTAGTTAGTCACACACGGTTAACCCTCGCCGCCAGGAAAAAGAGGAAAAATGAAGAAAAGAGGAGGAGACAGGAGAGTTGTAAGAAAGAGATAGGAAAGTGAAAGATAGAGGGGAGGATAGGAAAATCCGACTGCCGATTTCCCCCGGTCGGGTCAGGCCGGAGCTGCCGTCTACAGGAAGCTGGGGCCAAAGTGGTGTGTTGCCTCCGCCGAGGGGCCTTAAAGGTCCAAACGCTTGGCATCGGCTCAACCACCAGGATCCCGTTTTCCCCGGACACGGCGATGCCACGCACGCTAAGCGCGGATGCTCGGGTCCGCGGTTACGCATTGTTCACCATCATCCCCCTGCGGGGATGTCCCTGCGGATGCTCGGGTTAACCCCGTGGTGTCGCCACTCACCAACGTCTGCATGCTGCAGACGCCTCCCTGCGGGGATCCCGGCGCATGCTTACCGAGTGAGAAGTGTTTTTCGACCAAGCTTCAGTTGCTAGTGCGCTCTTGTCCTATCCGTTTTCCCTGTGTTTTGCGTGTTTTCTGTGCGCCGTTTTTAGATGCCTCACCAGTTACAATCTCTGGTTCGCAGAAACCACAGTAAAGTAGGTTAGGGCTCAGTTGAATCCGGGTCTCTTGAGGCGTCTGGGAACAGTCGTGGCCCGGCGTTCTATCAGCAAGCGAGCTTCAGAACTCAGGCTAGTCGTCGTACTACCTCATCTTTACCAAACTACTACCATACTACCTCATCTTTAACAAACTGGTGTCAGCGGTGGGATGCGAAACAACAGACGCCAGCGGAGAGATCTGGTCAAAGGGACGCTGAGCAGCTGAACGGCGAGTCGAGGGCGGTGCAACGAGCCCTGTGTGTTGATTGGTTGCCTGCAGCGGAACGACTGCGCTGGATTCCTGGCTGCGAGGTTTGGTGAGTGCGAGACTTTCTTCTGCTGAGTTTTGCCAGGCTTTGTTAGGGTCAGAAACAGAGCTGGTAATTGGGTTGTCATTGCTGCTGGGTTAGTTGCAGCAAGACAATAGCGGGAAGTAGAGAAAGCAGCACTCAGAGCAGCCATGTATTTGAAGACGCTGCGGAAACCGAAGTTACTGGAGCTTGCGAAAGAGTTGGGTCTAGATGTCTCAGACGAACTCAGAAAACCAGAACTGCTGAAGGCTATTCTTGCGTTGGAGGCTGAAGATGACGAGCTAGCGGAATGCGATGAGACCATTGAAGAGAGGGAATTGGCACAGAAAAAGGAGGAGGAACTAGGGAGTAGAGAAAAACAGGAACGCGAAAGAGAGCTGCGGGAACAGGAACGCGAAAGAGAGCTGCGGGAACAGGAATACGAAAGAGAGCTGCGGGAACTCACGCGTGAACTTAACGCGATCAGAGGAATGAGAACCCGGTCTCTATTGTGTTTTCAGAAAAGGCGAAAATTTCAGAACTTTTCTAGAAAATTTTGCGAGAATTTGCATGGAGAAGCAGCTAGACCAGGGTTATTGGCTAATTACGTTGATGGGATTCCTTCCATGTGAACCCAGAAACGTCTGGGCGCGGTTGTCTGACGAGGATGCCCGCAACTATGCGATAACTAAAAGTGTGCTCCTCCGATACTTTCGTATTCCCGCGGAGGGAGATTTGGAAGGCCAAATTGACGGTGGTAAGCTACACCGCGAGAGTGTCAGGGACCGAGTTAGGAGCTCCGCTCAGTCGCCGGTTGACACGGGTGCTGTTCAGAAGTGGCGGCGTAGGACAGGTTTGGTCCTGGAAAGAAAGGCCACTTCGGCAGCGAAAACTGATGATTTCGGCAGCGAAAACTGATGATTTCGGTCAAGAAGCTAGCGAAGAGTGCAGATCCACAAGCCGTGAGGGCTCGGGGGATAATGTAGGCACAAAGGCTAGCAATGAGGAAGAGTGCAGATCCGCAAGCCGAGTGGGCTCGTGGGGTAATGTAGGCACTGCTGTGAATAGGGAAAGGGTCAATGCGTTGGTTTTGAGCCCAGAGAAGCATGCACTTTCCGGGAAGGAGGCTGATTGCTGCGATCGAGAAGGTAATACCCAGGACAATAACGCTACGTTAGCCGAACAGCGTCGCATAGTTCAAGTTCCAGGCAAGAGCGTTAGGGTAGTAGGATCGAATAGCAAGCCTCAGGAGAGCAAGTTGTTGTTCTCAGCAGAATGTAATGGGCAGCTGGGACAATTAGGGGCTTCGACGTGCATTGACTCGCCGAAAGCGCGAGCCGACAGCTCAAATTCAGTGTGGGAGAAACGACTCGGTGCTGCGTCAGAGAGCATATGTGAAGGCTGAGTGCCCCGCGAGAAAGGGAGGCGCGCAGGACGGAACAGCTAGGACAGTTTCCGGAAGGCGACCGCGCGCAAGGAGAGCGATGCGAAGGGGCAGTCTGGACAGAAAGCACAAAGGACGGGCCCAAAAGATCGTAAGGGTGACAGACGGTCAACAATGTAATGGTCCAAGACTGTCACCGCGACACGCCAGATGCGATAAGCGCCGTACAAAGGCCAAGCTGACTAGGCGTGTACAGACACCGCGAAAGCCACCTGACCCATTGTGGCGACGCTGCGGTAGCAGGACGCGTAAAACTCGCAGCGGGCCACAGAGAAGCCCGCACTGCTACCTGACGAGGGAACGCAGCAGAGCGCGCTCCAGTCAATAAAAGGAGCCAAGGGTACTCATGAATCGAGAGAGTACACGCAGGCCTTTCTTTCATACGCGACCGCCAAACCCCCGCATTCAACTGTTCAGACGCTGCTCGGGTGTTGAAGACGCGCGACCGAGGTGCGGCGGAACAAATTATAGTTGCATGGCGTCTGGGGCTCGCAGGTGTGAAAGCGCAGTTAACGATTTTTGTCGATTGTCAGCTGCTAAAGCCACTGTTGGTGTGCGACCGCGCAGGGCGCGGTTGAAAAATAGGCGACCCTTTTGAGCCGCGGCGCGGCTCGTTAGCAGCGGATTCAGAGGATGTCTCTGCTGTTTTAAGCCATTCCTGCAGAAAAAAAGTTTTGCAAAAGAAAAAGTGCAGAAAAAAAGTTTTGGGCAGGAATAGGTTTCGGACGCGTTGTTTACATTTGGAAGCGTTTCTTTTGATAAAAAATTGTTTTTCAGTCACGCTACAGATAATGATATCCGTCACTGCCCATATACGTGATATTCGAGGCCAATCGGCTGGGTAGCCTGATAATCAGTAGGCTAGTTAGAAGCACTTGAAATCTTGCAATTGTCTTAAAAAGTTTTGCCCATAAAGCAACCCAAGTAGGCAACGATTGCGTGAACGGGCGGAGATCGCCGGGACAATTTTGAGAAGTGTGAAACTATGGATTTCATTTCCCAAATATCAATTTCATTTCAGATCGTGCAAATGTCGACTACTGTGTGCTCTAACATTACAGTGGCGTACAGAACCTAAGCGATGTTTCTCACCGCCATAGAGTCAGTACGTTTTAGACATCATGCACGCGCGGCCGCGATGTTTCTGTAGTCCCTCAGCCCCTCTTCAAACATCCGCACCGCATCTCGCCATTGCCCTTAAAATGACGGCGTCCATAGGCAGCACAAGAATCTCGCCTACGGCTGTCCTGCCAGTACAACCGTAGCACATACCACACGCGTAGTAGCAAAAAGATTCGGTTGCTGATAACGTCTTACAGCACGCATCCCGCACCTGTGCCTGCTCCGATCAGGGCGGTATAGTCGATAGTGGCATGCTTCACCACTGTGGGCGTGTTGGGGTAGATAATCATCCAGAAAAATCGAAACCGATTCTCTAGCTTAAGGGTTGCGTGGTAATTGCCACATGAGCATTTTCTGACGAAACGTCTTCAATAACTATTGAAGCCGTGCATAAAGTGCTAAGAAAAAATAATTAAATTCCCACCACTGCTACCGTGATATCACAGAAACTCCAGTACGGCGGCAGAATGAAAACCACGTGAAAAAAGAAAATCCCCGAAAATGGTGGTGCAGAGATGGCAACAACAACAACAAAAAAAGCACGAGAAGAATTTTTTAAACATCGCATAACCATGACTCCAAAGGAGTACCTCGAGAGGCCTGTCATAATGGCATGCTCTCGAGCCAGACAACTCTACACACGCATGAGCTATTATCTTCTGCAATGGGGATTCAAGAGGCATAAATTTACAAGAAGCGGAGGTGGCTTTCACCGCTTTATGCAGCCTTTCGCAGCAGGGGATATTGAAAGGAAATCATAACTGCAGATGCATTTTCACCGCAGAGCAGTACGAAACAACTTCAATGTATTCGGATGCAAGTGTAACGCAAACAAGCCAAAGCAAGCGAGCTCTGAAGAGCTGAGGTACTCACACTCGGTCTTCTTGTGCTTTGGTCCTTGTTGTTTGATTTCACCTGGTCGTTCAACGTGAAACAAGGGCTTCACGATGTGTCAAAACTGCGCGAGTGCGGAATAGCTATAGTCCAGCTAGCACGGCTGCAAAAGCGAACCTGTTAGAATGTGCCACCCTCCTGTCACTGCAAATGAACACTCCCACGCTTCTTTGCATTTCATGTGACGCCACCAAGTGGGATCCACGTGAACCCATAATCAAGGAATCGTGTAGGCCAACCTTGATAGCACTTTTTCCGCATCTCACTATAAGGCCCACCTCTAAAAATGCAGCAGACCGATTGGTTCAGAACTCTGAGATTAGTTGCATGTCATGTGGTTAGCAAAGTTAGCTTCCATGCTGATACCCCGGTTGCGCACAAAAAGCAGCTGCCAGCAGCGCTAGCTTTGGAACTAACGATGAAGTGAAACTTGAAATTGGGTGGCTAAAGGGCCACGCTGTAACTTCGCTGAACGAAAAAGCCTGATGCCTTGGACTTTTTACAAAAAAAAACAAAATCATTTAAGATAAAATGCTTTTGTTAGGATAAGTCAAGTGTTTGATAAAATCGATATTTTAATGTCTTAAATATTATAGAAATAGATTGCCGGGCCCCTGTTAAACAACGGGCTGTATACTGATAGCCTGAATGTGCCGGTCTTCTTTTCATAGCTGCGGTATTTAATCGCTATATCATGTATAGGGGTGGGCACAAGTGCAGATTAGTTCCTTTCGTTGATAAAATGCGCTGCTTGCCATTCTTTCGTCCAACACGGATATTCTTTCAGTGCAGTGCTAGGCACGACACTTAAAAAAAAAAGCTGCGTTCAATACTGACACTCGACGCGCTGAGGAATAGAATTGTAACGTAGATATTATATTTAAAAGCGCAATCGATTTCTGATAAAGTTACAAGAAAGCGTATCATGGACTCTTCTAAACATTATTGAAGTCACCAATATTAACATTTCTTCGAATACCATTAGCTCTGTTGGGACCCTTCGCTGTAAGAACCTGAATACGTATAATAAACTTGAAGCTGTTTTTAATGCTTTTTGTTTGTTACTATATAATTTAGTCTGCTGCCTATCCCTTTGCCCGGCGCTACCTGGTACAAATTCCATACACTTTCGAAAGCCAGTTATTTCCCAAGCACTCTTAGAGACGTTCAAAGCTGAACACTCTGCATTAGAAGCTAGAATCAAAGCAGGAAAAGTATAAGGGATGCTAGTGTTTATTGCAGTGAAGGAACCTTGATAATCTATTATTTTTATGTTACCTTTTCTTAACGGTATTAGAATGCGCTCAAACCGCAGTTCCGGAAGAGTCCTGCGATGCGGCCTGGCTATAAGCGAAGCAGATAAACAGAGCGTCTGTACAGGAGCAGTCGAGCAGGCTGTTGTGTTTAATTGTATGACAGTGTGTTTTCTTAATATTTAGACTAAACTATTGCCTCGTGGGATCGATGACCTTGGCGATATAGTAGGCAAGTGGAAGTTGCACTAGCGCCTCTTGAGAACGGCTTGTTGGAACCGCTTGCTTCTCCAAACGGCAGGTATGAGTCAGCTATGGCATTGGACGATGCCGCCGATGACGACCCCATTGACCCGTGCGTAGAAGAGTGCCTGAACTTTATCTTGCTCATAAGTGAAAAAACACATGCTCTGTATGCTCAAGAGCGTTACGGTGGAGGTCTAATTTCTATTGGCAACGAACGCATCTCGAAATAGGGGTGAAGAGGTATTGTTTCTACCACAATGCTGGGCCGGTCTCCTCGTTCCTTCTGTCACAGAGTGCGCAGCAGGAAAATGTATGCGTCGTCTATCTACCAAACAACGAACGCAGGGAGACAGCCTTCGCGTCGTCTCTTCATAGTTGTACTCCATAGCTTTTTTTCAATGTGCTAGCTCTTTTGCGAGCGATGCGGGCCGGAAATCCGGCTTATAGCCACCTCAAAAAGTGCGACACAGTGTGCTTTGAGGATAGAGCATCATTAAAATATAGGATACACTCAAAATGTATTTTGTAAGCCAATACTCCAATGCTTCTATCCTTGGCAAGCGATAGGTAATACAGATGAACAAAATTACAGAACGATAGTATCGAAGCTACATGAGGCTTGGATACTGCCTATGACTGCTTGTGAGTCATTTCCTCTGGGTACAGAATATACGAGCGCCGTTTGTTATGCGCGGCGTTCTCTCGCCACTGTCTGTTTCTCGGAGAAACTTGGCCAAGTTGCTGCCCGTGTAAAAATGTTCCCAGTTATCGCCGGATGCGTTTAACTTTTACGAATGGTGTCAGTTAGGCGCTGTCAACAGGCTTTTTCGGGATATGGTGGTTCGACATGCACTCTGAATTGCTTGTTGGTGTAGCTTTAGTAGCTGTCATTTCAGAATTCTTGGAGCTTTTAGTAAAGGTAGGCCATGTGTGTGAACGTTAGCCCCTCTATTGCCGCCCAGTCTTTGCGTATCTTGGAGATAGCGAAAAGGTTCCTATGTAAATGAAAATGCATTGAAAATCTTTGTGTTCCGATAGCCCATGCGTCACACATAAGGTATGACGCATAACCACTCCTTCCTTGCCCTGTAATCAGTCTGGCTTTAAAGCGGTTTGCTATACTGAGATAGAACCAGCAAAGTGCTGTGGTTAATTTCTCGCAATGCCTATAGCGGCAAAACTGCAATATCTCCTTACCCTAAACTTACCAACGAGTGCCTAAGCATGAATGTTTCGTCTCATCGCCGACCATCTTCTCTCAGCTGGAGTGGTGTTGAATCCTTTGCGAAAAGCTATTATCTCATTATCAGGAAGTAAGGAACATGCAGTGATGGGTGAAGGAACCCGTAGTATTCCCTTTTTTCCTCCGAACGCCATGTAGAACTCCCACTCCCGGTCTTTTTTTTAAAAGTGGGGCTGAGACACTCAGCAAAACCTGAAAATACCACGGCTTAAGTGGAAGATGTAAAAATACCCGGACAGCTTTGAATGACAGGAAAGTCCAGGGTTTGATTGATTTATTTTCATTTCAAACAATAGTTACAGAGGAATGACTGCACTAATATATGAATCCCCTGCTAAAAGGTAGTTGAGATCCATGCAATTAAGTTCCTGTAATAGTGAATCACAGCTATAACAAATATTATTTATAAACATATCGATGAATAAGGCTTACGCATTACAATAGTAGTAGTAGTAAGTATATTTGTTAAACATGGTCAATGGAAGGAAAAAGATCGTTGCTAGCCCCGGCGTCTGCTATCGCTGCTGGAAGCAGTTGACCTGGAGCAGCGGAAATAACTGATAGCAGGCAGTGTGTAGAAGTGAAATGAAAGAGTTGAGGGGATAGTAGAGAGGACAGGGGGAGAGGTACGCTGGCAATAAATCTATTTACATATTATATTATAATAACATATGTACAGGTCGCACGCGCTCAGGTCTTGCAGAGCATAGTACAAACACACGCGCACGACACAAAACCCAAAACAACTGGAGTGCGGGCGTCCAGCTGTTCATCGTCCAAGGTAGCACAGCGGAGCGTTCGGTCACTGCACGTAGCTACCTGGCCAATAGACAAATGAAATATTTTTTTGCAAGTAGACACCTATGTAGACAGTAAAGGTACACACTTAAAAACAACAAACGAAAACAAAATGACATTCAGCACACAACAGTGTGAAAGAGAAAAAAACACATCTTTCTGGTTTATAATGATCTTGCATTGGTCTCTGAGTAGGAATACGTGGAAAAATACTGGCAGTCCGCGAAAGTAGATTCCTAATACTCCTTACCATCCAGCTAAATTAGTACGCTCATTTAAATGATGAGGCACGTGACACCCATCAGTAGCTGCTCAGTCATTGCTCGTTTCACGCACGCCTGTTGCAACATGGGCTAGTTAAGGCTGCCACTGTTTAAACCCCAGAAATAAGCATGTACAGTCTTTGTCAAAAATATACCGCGGAAACGGTTTTATTCCAAGCCCTGTACCCAGGCTCTTTCACACATTGGAGAGTCCTAAGCTTTATACCGTTGAGGACTTAAATTCCTCCTGCCTTCATCAGATTAGGTTCCCTGAGTATGAAAGAGGAGCCGCGGTGCTGGGCTCATAAGCAGACCCATTGGACTATATACTTTTTACACAGACTGTACATGCTTATTAATGTGCTCCGCAGTCTGAGCACTGCACAACAGCGTTCATTTGTTGGTCTGACCAGACCACAATTCTTTGTTTTGTTTGTCCAGGTAAGCAGGTGCAATATGTGTGCAGAAGTTAGGTTCCAAACAAAGGCATTGGCTGCGAGCCCGCGGAATAGACGTGCCATGATTTTGAATGCACAATTTGCGATGTCTATAATTATCTGCGATATCTGATTACAGAAAAGTAGGACATCGGTAGACAATTTTCAGGAGTCCGTGTTTGCTTCCCGCGTACTTGTGCAGAAATTTTTTCTCTCCCTTCCTTTTCTAGATTAGAGTCGCCTCAGCATGCAGTGCACCTGACGCACTCGTGAATGATACGCATGAACGCATGCGGCAGTATAGAAAAAGGTGGCAATACTCAACGATCTTCAAGTATTCAGCATTGTAGAAACAGTTTTCCATAATTTACGCCGGTCTGGCAAGAAAGATATTTAGCGCTGCGATATAGTTAGCATTTTTTGCTCGAATTAAGGAGCTCCCATTTATTCGTCTTATTTGATCGAAAAATCATACCAGGTTTGCCGCCGCTGAAAGATGCATGTCGCCTGCGTAGCGGCTTGCCAAACGTTTTATTCGGTTCAACATGAGGTGTCTGAAATGTTTGTTGATTTGACCTCAAACTTCGTTGGCTTACCGCATGCGCTACCCGATGATATACTGGCTAGACCGCGGATATTGCTCGAAGGTTAGCGATTGATATCCACAGTCTATCAAAGATTCAAGAAAGTTGCTAACATGTACCTGAGATTGGAATGGAATAGGCAAAATGTTTAATTGTAGCTGAGAAGCCCCGTCGTAAATCCGTGTATCGCAGGTCGAGAATGTCGTGGCAATTTTAACGCGGCAAGTAAAAGTATGGCACCGAATTTGCCATTTAAATAAGACTAAAAGGCCGTCTCCAAACAAATGGTTCGGCGTATCACCGAGGTTATTTATTAGCTTTAGTCAACTCTCATGTTTTTTCGATAAGTTGCACTTTGAAGCAAGATAGAGCTTACGCTGAATGACCGTGGTATCCGCAGTCTCTAATTTGCTGGTATCAACTTCACCAACAAGGCACACCACATGACTGTTCACGTAAAAACCGAAGCACCTGATGCGCTGTGTCTACTGCTAAAACAATGCGAATTAATAATAACATGCAACAGTCAGCGGTGAATGTTAATGACTCCACACTGCAAACGTCTATACAAATATTCAGTACAAAAATACCGAATGTCCGCCATACATTAAACATAAAAGCTCGAACTTGTCCTCAAAAAGTGGATAATTATTTCTGTGGAGAAACATGGGCCACTATTAGGCATCGTCAACACATGCGCGTGTTTCTGAAGAATTCACTCCCCGTGTCCGGACATGTGCTCTTTGAGGCTCTCAGTGCATGAACCCACGAATGTACATAGAGTACAGTTAAAGACCCCTGCACGGATATGCGTAGAAATGTGACGGTCTAAGTGCGCTTTCTGATTCGCCGAATATGGGCACACTTCACATCTGTAGGGTTTTTCGCCTGTGTGCGTACGCCTGTGCCGAACGAGCGAGCTATTTGTAGCCGCTGTATAAAGTCAAATTTCGCCCCTGTAGGGCTTTTCACCAGTGTGTGTACGCTTGTGCCGAGCCACCGTTTCATTTAAAGCCGCTGCATAAGGGCACTTGTCTCACTTGTTGGGTTTTTCACCTGTGTGCGTACGCTTGTGTCGAAGTAGCTTGCTACGTGAGGCAGCTGAATAACGGCACTGGTCGCACTTGTGTGGTTTTTCCTGAGTGTGGGAGGTGGTCATATGCATTTTATGTTTGTAGGACGCCTCGAACAACGCTGGGCACGGGGAGCATTTAAATTTTTTCTCAGTCGCGTGATATTCAATGTGCCTCACAACGTCGGCAAAATTCGTAGAAGTGTACGGGCACAAGATGCACCTGAACGGCTCTCCTTTTCCTTCAGGATCCAGATACCGAACATAATTTTCGTCACTTGCAGCCAGCGATGGCCCCAAGTCTACCCAATTTGCATTGGCCACATTTCCGAGCTCAGAGATCGACGGCGATGGTAGAACAGAATTCATAGGAAGGTGCTCGGGACTGGATACTGCCTCTGAAATCATAGTTGTTAACCAGTGTATGTTAGGGATAATCGGATATTTTCGTGCCTAGTCGTGCAATGATTCAAGAACACCATAACATTTGGCTCATTGCACCGATTCAAACTTATGTCGACTAACATACGGTACACGTACATACTGAGAAAATACACCAAATTGACGATTAATGAAACTATCAGAAGAATTTTCAAGCGAGGACTCTGACTCTTAAGCCACAGTGTGTGAATAGTCGTTGATTCAGTTTTTGTTGCCTGGCTTGAAAATGTACCTCGACAGCACTCGGAAGTGACCTGCCTTTTTTATTTATTTATTCATTTATTCAAAATACCCTTAAAAGCCCTATTTCGAGGGTACTACATAAAGGTGGGAAGGCAATAGAATGGAAATTCACAATGTGACATGAAAAAAGCCCACAATAAAAAAAATATACGCAGTCATGCGAATAAATATCATATACGAAAAAGACATATACCGGGTGCAATAACAATAACAAGTGAATTGCTAAATCTAAATACATAGAGTAACATGCGCACCATAACATATGGGATGGCAAAGGTTGGCACTACTAGAACTGTCGATGTCGTTAGATGGTATTCAAAGTGGAGAGAAGTTCTCGAAATTTAAATGTTTGAAATTCGGTAACGATATTGGATGGTAAGCGCTACCACTCGATGATCGCGCGTGGTATGAATGGTTTTGCAAAAAGGGATGTGCAGCATGACATGCGCTTAGCTTTAAAAGGATGATGATGGCGTGGAAAATAGGCGGCAGGTTCCTGAAAGAAATCTTCAAGCAGCGATGGGTGATGATAAATTTCATGAAAAAGTGAAAGACGGGCAAGTTTACGCCGGAAAGGCTTCAATACTTATACCCAATCCCCTGAAGAATTGTATTTCTGACAGAGATATAAGATATAGAACAGAAATTGATTTCTGATGCAGATGCTCGTACTGTATCATTGATTCTTTAATACATTATTGAAATCATGAATATTAATATTGCTGGTGGTATCATTAGCTGAGTGAGAAACCTTCTTTATGAGAAGTTGACTACATAGTATTAAACTCAAAGTTGTGATTTATTCATTTCGTTTGTTACTGCAGAATTTAGTCGGAGAAGGATGGACGGTTGGACAGGTTGGTAACTGTTCATATTGAAAAGTAGTACAGGGCAATGTTAGTTGCTAAAACAAAGATTTTATTTATAAGCACAAAAATAAAACAACAAGAGATATGATTGAGAATTACTTCTGAAAAATCAATTGCAGTGTGTAAGCCAGCCATCTGTTACGTTATTTGATAAACAGGTCTCATTCCTTGATAATTGCTAATCTCGTATTTAAGTTTAAGGGTGGGGGCGGGATCCTGTTCGATCAGGTGTAGTGTGGCGATATTGGTTTTCCCTTTGCAATGTACCTGCGAGAGTGCACTTGAATGTCGCATCACATGACAGAGTTGTATAAAAAGAGTAATTTTTCGCAATAAAAAATTAATTTCGAATCATCGCTTGTCTGTGTCCTCATTCTCTACGTCTTGCGTTTCTTTTGCGCTGTAGGATTTAGACGGTTGCCTCTGAGTCTGCCCATGCGCTTTGGAAAGTCAGTTATTTGCCAAGCAGAAGGTTTAGCAGATTTTCCAAGCATAACTTCCTGCTTTCGAACCAAGAAAAAATCAACAAGAACAAAAAGGGTGAAAGTTTTTATTGCAGTGAAGAAACCTTGATAATCTGTTATTTTATTGTGCTCTTTATTAACTGTATTACGGAACAGCGCGTATTGAGACCGCCTGTTTGGAAGAGACCCGTGTTGCGGCCGTGTTATAAGCGAAGCAGATAAACAGAGCCTCTCTACAGGAGCAGTCGAGCACACTGATGTGTTAGATTTTATGACGGTGGTTTTTCTTAAAAATTAAAGTAGTGCCTCATCCGATCGATGAACCTGGTGATATAGTAAGCAAACTGAAGCTGCACTTGTACCTCTTTAGACCAGCTACTTGGAGCGCTTGCTTCTCCAAACGTCAGCTAGGGCGTTTGACGGTGCCGGCTCTGATGATACCGTTTACCCGCGCGCCTCAAAGTTTAATAATGACAAGGTCCTTATTTTAATAATGACAAGCTTTAATGACAAGGTCCCTAAAGTGTTTCGCTACATAGACTACTTGTTAATTGTTTTAAACAAGCAATGGACCCTGTCCACGGAGACAACAGTAAACAGTGTTTTAGATGATTTTAGGCAACTCAGAAAAGGGCTAACTTTTACTTTTGAACTACCAGATAATCGCGTGCTTCAGGTTTTAGATTTATATTTAAAGTTTTGACTTGAGCACATTTGCTGGGCTTATTCCTCTCGTGCGCAGTAGGCTCTCTTGCCTCATAATTCTGCCCACCCGAAGGTTGTAAAACGGGGCATCGCAACCTTCTGCTTGGAGTCCTCGCTCAGGAAGTCGTTCGTGCATGAGATGCAAGCTAGCTGTCATAATTAATTGAAAGAGGCTCGTTGAAGCCCGGCTTCTCTAATTCGGTCTTGATACCTGTAGCACAAGGGCCTCTGAAGAAGGTGAAGGTTAGAGCATGCAGGAATGAAATGGCGGGAAATGAGAGGCCCGTGGTGGCACCTTACGCACACAAAGTTACTCGCGGCCTGAAGAAATTGGCAAACCGATTTAATGTAGCGTTGGCTTCCTCAGCCCGCCGCAAGCTTGGTCAGCTAAGCCGTCGCATAACCTGCGAAAGCAAAAAGGTTGGCTGTCAAAAGGGACATCGGCAGTGTTTCGTAAAGTGTGTCGCTAACATCGTCTATGAAATTAAGTTGTCCTGCGGAAAACCCTGTATTGGACAGAGGGGACGTTGCGTGAATGAGCGACTTAGGAAACATGCAAAAGATATTGAAAATATTGAGGGCGAGAAACTTGTCGAACACTGTAGGGCTTGCACCAATTGTACACCAAGGTTCCGCGATGTGAGGATTCTCGGTAGAGGCAGACAGCAGACGGCTCGGGAAACTCCGAAAGCCTTTTACATCAAAAAAGCGGGTTCGAGCTGAGTCGCTGACACTTCACGTTTTAAGGCGGAAGCCTTTAATGCCTCATCGTTGTAAGCAGGGGTTGTCGACAGAAATGTCACGCTTTTCAGTTGGTCGAAATGGTCGTGACGTCACAGAGCGCGAATTTCAAACGGGGCCAATTATACTTTGGCTAGCAACCATCCAACCAATTAAAGGGATGGTATAGTTATACTACAAGTAAGTGGAACTGAGGTTAGTTAATTGTTTAATTAACAAAGTGGCCTAATTAACCTTTCACGTCAGACCAGATAAATAAATAAAACCGAGTAGGAAATTCGTCCACCTCGGGAATCGAGCCCCGGTCTTCGGCGTGCGAGGCGAGCACACTGCCACTCCGCCATGCCAGCTCGATGGTTTGCAATGAACAAAGGCGCGTCCAATGAATACGGTGTCGTCGTTCACTCCCATCTTCCTCCCTTCCCTTCCCGCGAGGTTTAGGTGTCCACCGATATATGAGAGACATACATTTCCTTTCCTCAAAAACCAATTTACCTACGAGCGAATCGTAGAACCGAATGGGCGATGGCGTTCTAAGGACTCCCTGGCAGCGTTGCAAGACGCTGTCGCGTTCCACTCAGAGGCGAAGCTTAACATCTTAACCACACATCAGTGACCACACTTTAGGTCGAAAAAGTGCCCCCCTGAATTTTGACGGGTGTCCACCGAGACATGTGAGACAGTTACTGCGTAATTTCCTTTCCTCAAATACAATTTTCATTTTCTTCATTACGGGCCTTCTTTGTCTTCTTTCACTCCCACTTCCTCCCTTCCTCTATGGTGCGGTTCAGGTGTCCCCCGAGATGACAGAGAATTACTGCGTCATTTCCTTTCCTCAAAAAGCGTTGCGTTCAAAGGGCAAGGCATCGCGCCAAACGGGTGGTGGCGTTCCGTGGACTCCCTGGCAGCGCTACAACACGCTGTCGCGTAGCACTCCTAAAGGCGAAGCTTAAGCGTCATTAATTAGCAGTGAATTAGTATTCATGAGTTAATCAGTAATTAACCATTAATTAGTGATTTATCATCACTTGGTAAGTTCTACTCAATTATATGTGACGTCACCAGTGCCACACAAGCAGCGAAAGTGGTGCGGAAAACGCTTTCGCCTTTACGCACTTTATACAGTCAAAGTGCCTCTGAATTTTTTTATTTATGAGGCTTAGGGGGAATTTCTTTCACGCCTACTCGGATAAAACTGGTGTGGTTTTCTTGGAGCCTTGTACATGTGCCCTGCGACCGGAAAGGCTATATACAGGTTTGTCGACTGTTTCACTTGATTAAAAAGTTGCAATAAGCGCCCGTGTTCTCCTCTTTCTTGTATGTGTCCTCGTTGCGCTGAAAATCCCGGTAAAATGTCTGAAAACCAACTAGCTGAGCAGTTAACTCTTTCAGTAGAGAGATAGGTTTTTAAATAAATTAAAGGAAATCGGTGTTCAGTACAATTAATTTTTTTTTATAATTCAAGCTTACGATATGAAGCCAATCCTGATCCTTCCTCCGACGCTATAAAAGCAGACAGCAGGATGAACAGATTCAAATAGCTGAAGAAAAGACCAAGACTCGAGAACAAGGTGGATGGGAGCTTAAGTCGGGAAAGATCGGGTGAGGAGGGTGGGGTGCGGGTATAACAGCGGACGCTGCAGTGTTTTCGATGAGGCTCACCCACTCCTACCTCTTCCATTTGGATGAAGGGGTGGAGGGGGGGGGGGGAGGTGAAAAAGAGGTTACTGTCTGGTCGCCTATCTGCTGTCATCCATATTCGTTGCAAGGGCCTGCTTCTTTTTTCTTCTAGTTTACATTTCTTCCCCTGTTTTGCTTCGACACTTCAAGCTTACAAGAAGGAACTACTGCGCTTGTGAAGCGATCAGCGTACTCGCATTTACATCAGTCAGAATTTTCCCTTTAGTGATGTTGTAAATGAAATCACCGGGGCTAAATTATGCAGTGCAGCCCTTAATTTGTACTTCGCATCCTTGATTTGTTGGCCTGACCTGACCACGATTCTTTGTTTCGTTTGTCGAGGTAGCCAGGTGCTTATGAGCAGAAGTCAGATTCCAAACATAGGCATTGGTTGCGAGCCCTCAGATTATTCAAATTCAAATTCTTTATTTCTGCCTTGTAAAGATACAGACAGCGGAGGCGCAGAAAAAGCTGTGAGAGACAGCTTGACTAAGCCGCAGCCCCCTTTCGCTTGGCAGCAGCTTGACAGCAAGGCTTTTAATACAAAAGGCAGTTGCAAACCGTGATAACAAGTATACAATAATGAGCAGGTACAAGAGAAAGCGAAAGAACATTATACAATACTGACACAATATTCACATTGGGTAGACTCAGGTAATGGCAGCAAATGCGCACCATAATCGTGAATGCGCATTTTGCGATATCAATAAATGCTGAACTCCTTCATTAGAAGAAAACGGACATCAATTGACATTTTTCAGGCATCCGTGTTCATTCCCCTCGTACTTCAACATTTTTCCTTCCCTTGATTAGAGTTGCGTCAGCCCGCCGTACACCCGATGCACTCGTGAATGATATGCATGCACGTATACAACGGTACGGAAAAAGATGGCGACGTTCAATGACTTTCAAGTTCTAAGTATTGGAACAAAAATTGTGATATGTATTATCCAGTTGTGGAAGGTCAGGGGACCCCACACAACAAACTCATGCGATAAGCGAGGCTGGCCCGGCTAGAAAAATATTTCCGGCAGCTATATATATAGCAGATATTCATCTAATTAACTAGCTGCCAATTATTCGTCTTATTTGATCTGAAAATCTAACCAGGCTTTGCGACGGCAGACAGATGCATGTCTGCTGCGTAGCGGCTTGACAAACATTTTATTTGGGGAAACATGAAGTACACGAAATGTTTGATGATTTGTTAAAAAAACATCGTTAGCTAACCGCTAGCTCTAAGCGATGATATAATGGATAGACAGCTAAGCTAAGATAACCGCTAGTCCTTAAGGGCAACGGAGTGGATTCCAAGAGAAGGCAAGCATAGCAGGGGGTGGCAGAAAGTTAGGTGGGCGGATGAGATTTAGAAATTAGCGGGAATGCGGTGGCCGCAACTGGCGAAGGACAGGGTTAATTGGAGAGATATAGAAGAGGCCTTTGCCCTGCAGTGGGCTTAGTCAGGCTGATGATGATGACGACTGACATCCGCATTCCATCAAAGACTCATGGAAGTTGCTGAGACGTTCCTGAGATCGGAATAAAAGAGAAAAATGTTTAATTCTAAATGAACAAGACTGTTGTAAACCCATAAAGCGCAGCCTAAAAATGCTGTGGTAATTTTAACGCGAAAAGTTAAGAGGAAGCGACGGATTTACCAGTTAACTTCGACTTATAAAAGGTGGTCTATCAAATACTTTTTTTTTGTACCTCTGATCAACTTTGATTTTTTTTCGCAAAGTTGCACTTTGAAGCAAGGCAGAGTTTACGCTGAACGACATATTCGCAGTCTCCACTTTATTGGTATCGACATTACACAGAAGGGGCACCATCTGGCTGTCCACGTAAGAACCGAAGCACCTAATGCGCTGTGTCTACTGCTAAAATAATGCGAATTAATAAGAACATGCAGCCGCAGCTGCAAACGTCTGCACAAAATTATGCACAAACATACCGTATGTCCGCCGTACATTAAACAGTTACCTCACGCTTGTCCGCAAAAAGTGGATAGTCATTTCTGCGGTGAGGCATGTGCCTCTATTAAGCATCGTCATCATCTGCGCATATTAAAGAAGAACTCACTCCCCGTGTCCGGACATGTGCTCCTTGAGGCTCTCAGTGCTTGAACCCACGAATGAACATAGAGTACAGTTAAAGACCCCTGCTCTCATATGCGTACGCATGTGACGTTTTAAATGCTCTTTCCTATTCGCCCAATAAGGGCACACTTCACATTTGTAGGGTTTTTCACCTGTGTGCGTACGCTTGTGCCGAAGTAGCTCGCTAGGTGAGGGAGCTGAAAAACGGCACTGGTCGCACTTGTGTGGTTTTTCACCTGTGTGCGTACGCTTGTGTCGAAGTAGCTTGCTAGGTGTGACAGCTGAAAAACGGCACTGGTCGCACTTGTGTGGTTTTTCACCTGTGTGCGTACGCTTGTGTCGAAGTAGCTTGCTAGGTGAGGGAGCTGAAAAACAGCACTGGTCGCACTTGTGTGGTTTTTCACCTGTGTGCGTACGCTTGTGTCGAAGTAGCTTGCTAGGTGAGGCAGCTGAAAAACGGCACTCGTCGCACTTGTGTGGTTTTTCACCTGTGTGCGTACGCTTGTGTCGAAGTAGCTTGCTAGGTGAAGCAGCTGAAAAACGGCACTGGTCGCACTTGTGTGGTTTTTCACCTGTGTGCGTACGCTTGTGTCGAAGTAGCTTGCTAGGTGAGGGAGCTGAAAAACGGCACTGGTCGCACTTGTGTGGTTTTTCACCTGTGTGCGTACGGTTGTGTCGAAGTAGCTTGCTACGTGAAGCAGCTGAAAAACGGCACTGGTCGCACTCGTGTGGTTTCTCCTCAGTGTGAGAGGAGGCCATATGCATTTCAGGTTTCCAGGGCGCCTCAAACACCGCTGAGCACAGGGGATATTTAAATTTTTTCTCAGTCGTGTGCAATTCGATGTGACTCGCAGCGTCGGGAAAATTCATAGAAGTGTACGGGAAGAACATGTACATCAACTCCTCTTCTGTTGGCTCAAGGTTCTGACACCGAACAGAATTTTCTTCACTCGTAGCCCACGATGGCCCCAAGTCCATCCAATTTGCATCGGCCACATTTCCCAGCTCAGAGATCGACGTCGATGGCAGAACAGAATTCATGGGAAGGTGTTTGGGACTGGATACGGCCTCTGAAATTAAAGTTGTTAGCCAGTGTATATTAGGGAAAATCGGATATTTTCGTACCTACTCGTGCAGTGGTTCATGAACACCATAACCTATGCCTCAATGCGCTAAAACAAACTGATGCCGACTAACATAGGGTACACGTACATACTGAGAAAATACACCAAATTGACAATTATTCAAACTATCAGAAGAATTTTCAGGCGAGGACTGACTCTTAAGCCACAGTGTTCGAATAGTCGTTGATTCAATTCCTGTTACCTGGCTTGAAATTGTACCTCGATAGCACACGGAAGCGGACTGCCTTTTTATTTATTAACTCATTTATTGAAAGTACCCTTAAAGGCCATCTTTGGAGTGTACTACGTAAGGGGGGGTAGGCAATAGAAAGGGCACTTACAATGTGACATAAAAAAAAACCCTCAATAAAACCAATTAATATATGCAGTCATGCAAATAATCATCATTTACGAACAATAAATATACCGGGTGGAATAGCAACAACAGGTGAATTACTAAATATAAATACATAGAGTAACATGCGCATCGTAGCATATGGGATGGCAAATGTTCACACTACTAGAACTGTCGATGTCGGTAGATGGTACCCAAAGCGGAGATCAATTCTTGAAATTTAAATGTGTTAAATTCGGTTGCGATATTGTATGGTAAGCGGTTGCATTCGATGATCGTGCGTGGTATGAATGATTTTGCAAAAAGAGATATGCGGCATGGCGTGCGCTTTAATTTAAATGAATGATCGCGGCGTGCAAATATTGGGGCAGGTTCCTGAAAGAAATCTTGACACAGCAATGGGTGATGATTAAGTTGGTGAAAAAGTGAAAGACGGGCAAGGTTACGAGGAAAAGCAAGTTCTTTTAATTGCGTGAGGGCTTTTAAAGCTTTTAAAACTCGGTTGTGCGTAAAGCAACCACCATATCGCGGTGGCGTCTGACGTTTGCGCACTCTGTGTAGCTTTAGGCTTTACATAAGCCCATCAATGCGTTATCCAGTGATGAGCATATATGCAGCTAGCTATGGACGGAAAAATGATAGGTGTAACGTTAAGAGATCGGAAACAGCAGGATTTTGTGAGGGAATAAACGTGGGTTAATGACATCCTAGTCGAAATCAAGAGGAAGAAATGGGCTTTGGCTGGGCATGTAATGCGGCGGCAAGATAACCGCTGGTCCTTAAGTGTAACGAAGTTGATTCCAAGAGAAGGCAAGCGTGGCAGGGTGCGGCAGAAAGTTAGGTGGGCGGGTGAGAACAAGAAATTTGCGGGGATACGGTGGGTGCAGTTGGCGAAGGATAGGGTTAATGGGGAGACATGGGAGAGGCCTTTGCCTTGTAGTGGGCGTGCTCATGCTGATGATTATTATTACAACGGCTTGCCTTATTTTCTGGCCACTCTTTTAATTTAGACCATACACTGGTTGAAATCTTTCGAAGCACATAAGTTTCGTTTTGTTTGATGAGGTTCATGTCCCAGTGCGACTCAAGTTATGGGGAACCTCGTAGTGAAGGGCTATGGATATGCTCGCTGACCTGGGGCTTATTAACGTGCACTGACATCAAGCAGCTCTACGGTCTGTAGCATTCCTCGTCCATCGAAATGCGACCAACACCGCCGTAATCGAAGCCGCAGCCGAGCACCGTAAGTACCGTGAAACCACGGTGGCGCAATTATAAGGAAGGCACTTGCACTTCATTCTAATTAAACACTCCATAATTCAGATTGCCACTTTCAAATTTAGTATTGTACCTGAGCAGATCAACATGTCTAAGTACATCACACAAAACTAAGTGTCATCTGAAATTGGTATGAAATGCGACGAATATACAAGCACAGAAATGAAAAATAAATTAAGAGTCCAGGTCCCCTCCTCCATGAAAGGAAATGTGCACACTCACGATATGAGTAAGACAAGAAAATACAGTCCACAACTGGTTATAAAAACTATGCAAATTATCATCAATAATGTTAGGAGAAGGTAAGTGACGCCAACCAAGTAAAATACAGGAAAAACACGACGTTTCGGGACCGGCTCGGCCCCTTCTTCACGGTGTGACTACGGGCGAGCGCAGCTTGGCTCTCCTAACATTAAATTTCCCAACCAGACAGACTTCTGTCGAATGTTTTCTTTTGAATCATCAATAATGGACGGTCAAGCAAACAAGGAAGCGTGCATAAAGAAGGAAGCGTGCCGCCAAGGAATCGTGCCGCCAAGGAACAAGCAAGCGTGCCGCCAGCCACGAACGAGCGAGAGAAAATGCGCTAGTCTTCAGCGATCCCTGGGTGGTCAGAATTCCGCAGAACACGGTTACTAATGTTTGTTTTTCTATCTTCGCCTCACTGATTTACTGGTGTACTGTTGCAATATCTCTTTGTGCTCTAGACTTTCTCGAGTACTGCACTCTGTGCGTCGCTCTGTTTCGCACAATATTGAATGATTTGTAATTAATTTGAATCTTTTCTCTACTCTAAAAAGTGATGTCCAGTGAACCTTTCCTTGAGTCTGACCATTCTCCAGGCTGCAAACGGTGAACGCGACCTCCCCTCGCCACACCTCCTCACCATTTGTCACTTCGTTGAGGTCATATTCCGACTGAAAGTCCATGACACTTCCTGTCAGGACCTATGTGGGTAGCTGTCCCGGCCGGATGGCAGCCGGTTAAGTACACCACCCGTGCGTATGGCGGAAATCCGCGATGACCTCTTGTCTTCAGCTTACGCCCCGTGAACACCTACAGGGAATGAAAATGGAATATTTCTAAAAAGAATTTTTGCGAAGTACACTTGGCCCGAAATGTTTACGCGTCACACGAGAGGCCGAAAAACATTTTCTGACGTTGCGTCCGAGACAGCGTGCAAAGCACCTGGTCGTGCTCCCGTTTTTATTCCTCAGCTTACGGCTCCGAGTCCTGCTTATACGGGAGAGTTGAGATAAAATCACATATTTCGGGCCTGGCGTTTTGTTACCCCGGTAGTACCTAGTCACAAAAAGACAAACCAAGCCGATGTCATGAAAATAACCTTCTCTACACTTAAAGGACAACCATGGGACACCCGCAACCGTAGCAGAGAAGCTGTCGTACTTTTGATCGTTTGTGTATAGGCTGCAAAGGAAGAGCGTAATTGTTGTAAGGCAAAGCCCTCGTCTTTGTAGGGAAAATAGAAGCGTGCGTTTTGAAACTCCGAGATAGGGACGTCTCTTTTAAAGCAGCTACGCGGGCGCCGAGTACGTTAGCCGGGAACGCACCCAGCCGATGCAAACGCCATTAGTCTGTCACATGTAGCCTGCCCATTATCCAGTCTCTTAAGGTTGCGCTTGTGGTGAATCGCAGCATAGAACTATTTTCAGAAAACGAAAATGAGTCTTATGATGGATATAGCAACAAAAATAAGCAAGAAATAGTTAAGCACTCCCATCGAGGATCCCCACCGGCTACGCTGGAGCTGATCGAGTCCCTGTCCGCCATTACTACTATTTTTGAAAGAGCTGATAAGCTTCAGTATTTGTTTAGACCCAGATTTTTTTTGCGCATTTGCTACAGTGGTCGTTTTCACACAGAGATATACTTTGGGCAGGTGAGATGCTGCCCACTCCGAGGCACCCCTGCAAAGAACTTCTGTTCGGGTGTATTAATCCATAAACATCTAATAAAATTCATCTCTCGCTGTATATACTTCCTAGTGAGCTTGTCTCGGAAAAGCAGTACTTTCATAAAGGGATTAAGGATTCGACAATGGGAGCTAAAAATAACTAGCAGGAGCTTATATCAGTTCCTCTAAAGTGCGCTTCATAAGACTGCCGGCGACGTTTCGGACCATGTCCCAAGTAAGTCAGTCACTTCGTCTTGATCTGAAATCAGATGTAATAACTCGATTACATTCCTACAACTAATACGATGCATTTTTGTTGGACGGTGCCGAAAACTTTCAATCTAATTTCAGAATTGGAAATTAAAATGAAACGCATTTTATTTGTTGCAGCCATTAATGCCAGGAAGGATGTATTGTGAATTAGCTCAGGGGGAACAAATTAATTTTCTTCAGAGTGCTTCGCCACATTATGTTCCCTGCGATGCGCTCAGCCACATTATTGGCTTGCAAGGACTATACCTTGTCTAAGGATATTTTTGGAGATAACAATAGGGTCGGAAATATAGTGCCTCCAAGGATCAACCATCATTCCTTCAGGTACCAATGGCAAAGAAACGATAACCTGCACTAATGTCTCGCATAAATATGGTAAGCGATGGAGAGGAGAAGTGCTGCCGTTATCTCCATTTTATTCTCAGAATCCGCATTCTCAGATTTACAATCGCACCCCTGGAAGAAGTGCATAAGTGTCATCATACACTGAAAACTCCCGTCATACTGAGACATACCTACTCGAAAAATACGAGCAGGTGATTCGATAGAAACTTCTACTGAGACTAGCTCGCCCCGCCTGATCCCCTGCAGGGCGCGGAATGGAAATGCACTGGAACAGTGTGCGTACCACCACGTGGATTATTTTGCGCAAGGGATTATCTGGAAGGATAAAAAAATTAGTGAAACCAATGCGACAAAAAAAGCGGCATCAAAAAAGCTGGATAGCAAAAAACTCTAAAATGATATATGTCATCGTCACGCCCACATTGAAAGGCGTAGAGGCGAAAGATTTAGGGGACTTAAAGCATGCGGAAGGATTCCAGCTTGCAGGAAGACTCATCCTGGTGTTATGAAAGAAGCTTGCGTAGAATCATAGGTAGCTTATTTTTTATGTTACTGTGGGACGATACACGTTGACCGACTGAATAACCTATCCTGAGGGGCATAATTTTGACGCATGACAAGAGGTTTGAATTACAGATCAGATGAAGAAACTTTTACCCTCGCAGAAATGATCCCGGCACGGCGCGATAACCTGTGCGCGTGGGCGACTGTGCGAAGCTTGTTTCAAGCAGAAGGGGCATCTGTGTGGATTTGAATTTTTTTTGTGTCGCCGAGGTGCTGATCAACAAATACTTTTATAGCTGTTGTTCATCGCCAGTGCTGATTATGTGCTTCGGTCATCCCAGGGGTTTAGGTTCTTGTATTAATTCTTGTCTTACATGTTATTTTAAATTTGTTATCTTGGTTTAGTCGGTTTGTCTATCGCACAGCAACGTCACGATTTTGTTGGGATTTTATCTTGTTGACACGTGCTGAATTTCCTGGCGCATGCTTACCGAGTGAGAAGTTTTTTTCGACCAAGCTTCAGTTGGCTAGTGCGCTCTTGCCCGGTCCGTTCTCCCTGTGTTTTGCGTGTTTTCTGTGCGCCGTTTTAGACGCATCACCAGTTACAATCTCTGGTTCGCCGAAACCACAGTAAAGGAGGTAAGAGCTCAGTTGAATCCGGGTCTCTTGAGGCGTCCGGGAACAGTCCTGGCCCAGCGTTCCATCAGCAAGCGAGCTTCAGACCTCAGGGTAGTCGTCGTCTTCTTTCACCACCGAAACGGAGCGTGGCTGCCACGCTACGCTACCGATAATTTGATATCCGTCACTGCCCATATACCTGATATTCGAGGCCAATTGGCTGAGCTGCCTGATGATCAGTAGGGTAGTTAGAAGCACTTGAAGTCTTGCAATTTCTCTTAAAAACTGTTGCCCATAAAGCAACCCAAGGCGCTAACGATTGCGTGAACGGGCGGAGATCGCCGGGACAATTTCGAGAAGTGTCAAACTATGGATTTCGTTTCCCAAATATCGATTTCATTCTCACCGCCATAAAGTCAGAACGTTTTAAACATCCTGCATGCGCGGCCGCGATGTTTCTCCAGTCCCTCAGCCCCTCATCAAACATCCGCACCTCATCGCGCCATTGCCCTGAAAATGACGGCGTCCATTGGCAGCACAAGAATCTCGTCTACGGCTGTCCTGGCAATATAACCGTAGCACATGCCACACGCGTAGTAGCAAAAAGATTCGGTTGCTGATAAAGTCTTACAGCACGCATCCCGTACCTGTGCCTGCTCCGATCACGGCGGCATAGTCGATAGTGGCATGCTTCACCACTGTGGGCGTGTCGGGGTAGATATAATCACCCAGAAAAATCGAAACCGATTCTCTAGCTTAAGGGTTGCGTGGTAATTACCAAATGCGCATTTTCTGACGAAAGAACGTCTTCAATAAGTATTGAGCCCGTGCATAAAGGGCTAAGAAAAAATAATTAAATTCCCACCACTGCTACTGTGATATCACAGCAACTCCAGTACAGCGGCAGAATGAAAACCACGTGAAAAAAGAAAATCTCCGAAATTGATGGTGCAGAGATGGCAACAACAACAAAAAAAAGCACGAGAGGGATTTTTTAAACATCGCATAACAATGACTGCAAAGGAGTACCTCGAGAAGCCTGTCATAATGACATGCTCTCGAGACAGACAATTCTTCAGACGCTTGAGCTATTATCTTCTGCAACAGGGAATCAAGAGGCATAAATTTACGAGAAGCGGAGGTAGCTTCCACCGCTTTATGCAGCCTTTGGCTGCATAAAGCGGATATTGTAACTGCGGTTGCAATTTCACCGCAGAGCAGTACGAAACAACTTCAATGTATTCGGATGCAAGTGTAACGCAAACAAGGCGGAGCAAGCGAGCTCTGAAGAGCTGAGGTACTCACACTCGGTCTCCCTGAGCTTTGGTCCTTGTTTGATTTCACCCGGTCGTTCAACGTGAAACAAGGGCTTGACGACGTGTCAAAACTGTGCGAGTGCGTAATAGCTATAGTCCGGCTAGCACGGCTGCAAAAACGAACCTGTTCGAATGCGCCACCCTCCTTGCACTGCAAATGACCACGCCCACGCTGCTTTGCATTTCATGTGACGCCACCAAGTGGGATCCATTTGAAAGAAAAGGCGGAAAAGCGTGTATGCCAAGCTTAACCGCACTTTTTGGGGACCTCACTAAAAATTCAGCAGACCGATTGGTTCAGAACTCTCAGATTAGTTGCATGTCATGTGGTTAGCAAAGTTAGCTTCCATGCTGATACCTCGATTCCGTTCAAACGGCAGCTGGCAGCAGCACTAGCTTTAGAACTAATGGTGAAGTGCAACTTGAAATTGGGTGGCCAAAGGGCCACGCTGTAACTTCGCTGAACGAAAAAGCCTGATGCCTTGAATTTTTTACAAAAAAAAGAACAAAATCAGTTAAGATAAAATGCTTTTGTTAGGATAAGTCAATTGTTTGATAAAATCGATATTTTTATGTCTGGAATATTATAGAAAACAGATTGCAGGGCCCCTGTTAAACAACGGGCTGTATACTGATAGCCTGAATGTGCCGGTCTTCTTTTCATAGCTGCGGTATTTTATCGCTATATCATGTATAGGGGTCGGCACAAATGCAGATTAGTTCCTTTCGTCGATGAAATGCGCTGCTTGCCATTCTTTCGTCCAACACGGATATTCTTTCAATGCAGTGCTAGGCACGATACTTAGAAAAAAAAGCTGCTTTCAATACCGACACTCGACGCGCTGAGGAATAGAATTGTGACGTAGATATTTTATTTAAAAGCGCGATCGATTTCTGATGGAGCTACAAGAAAGCGTATCATGGATTCTTCTAAACATTATTGAAGTCACCAATATTAACATTTGTTCGAATACCATTAGCTAAGTTAGGACCCTTCGCTGTAAGAACCTGAATACGTAATAATAAATTTGAAGCTGTTTATAATGCTTTTTGTTTGTTACTATATAATTTAGTCTGATACTTTAGTAATGAATAACCCTTGTATCTATAATGCGGTATATTGCAAATAGAGTACTCGTAGGTGCTAAGTATGTAGCACTGGATATTGCTCTGGCTGCATTTTTTTGTAATGTTAAAACCTTCAGCCTGTCTTCTCGACCCTTCCGTCATAAAGTGTGCAGAAGGAAATGTATGCTTCGTATATCTACCAAAAAACGAACGCAGGAAGTGAGAAGAAAGACCTGGCTCACAGCCTTCGCATCTTCTCTTCATACTTGTACTCCATAGCTTTTTTTTCAATGTGCTCCCTCTTGAGCGAGTGATGCCGGCCGGAAATCTGGCTTACAGCCACCTCAAAATGTGCGACACAGTGTGCTTTGTGGATCGAGCATCATTAAAATATAGGATACACTCAAAATGTATTCTGTAAACCAATAGCTCCAATGCTTCCATATCTGGCAAGCGTTAGGTAATACAGATGAACAAAATAAGCAGAAGGATAGTATCGAAGCTACATGTATAGCCTTTGTCAAAAGTTTAGAGCCTAGGGGGTTGCTTCTGCGCTCTATTGCTTTGCTCGTAATGCAACCTCAGCGTCCCAAATCTCCTGAAGTTAAGAAGATTTTTGGTCCTGCTCCCTCCGATGCGTAGGAATTTCACAAGTGCTGCAGGAGGGCCACAATAGTGCTTAGAAGCAAACCCCCTGGGGTCTAAACTTTTGACAAAGGCTGTACCTTCGATACTGCCTATCACTGCGTGTGCGTCATTTTCTCTGGGTACACAATATACTTGCGCCGTTTGCTCTGCACGGCGTTCTCTCGCCGCTGTCTATTTCCCGCAGCAACTTGGCCATGTTGCTGTCCCGTGTAAAAATGTTTACAGTTATCGACGGACGCGTTTAACTTTTACGAATTGTGTCATATGAGCCCTCTCAACAGGCTTTTTCGGGAAAGGGTGGTTCGACGTGCACTCTGATTTCCCTGTTGCTGTGGCTTTAGTTGCTGTTGTTGTGTTGCTGTCATTTGAGAATTCCTGTGCCTCTAAGTAACGATAGGCCACGTGTGTGAACATTAGCCCGTGCATTGCCGTCCAGTCTTTGCGTATCTTGAAAAATCCTTGTTTTTCGATAGCCCATGCGTTGCACATAACGTATGATGCATAACGACTTCTTCCTTGCCCTGTAATCAATTGATCAGTCTGGCTTTAAAGCGTTTTGCTATATTACGCTAGAACCAGCAAAGTGCTGTGGTTGATTTTTCGCCGGGCCCATAGCGGCGAAACTGCAGCATCTCCTTACCCTAGACTTACCAACGAGTGCCCAAGCATGAATGTTTCGTCGCATCGCCGACCGTCCTCTCTCAGCTGGAGTGGTGCTGAATCCTTTGAGAAAAGCTATTATCTCATTATCAGGAAGTAAGGAACATGCAGTGATGGGCGAAGGAACCCGTAGTATTCGCTTTTTTCCTCCGATCGCCATGTAGAACTCACCCACCCTGGCTTTTCCGTAAAAGTAGGGCTGAGATACTCAGCAAAACCTGAAAATAACGCAGCTCAAGTGGAAGATGTGAAAATACCTGGAAAGCTTTGAATGACTGGCAAGTCCAGGGTTGGATTGATTTATTTTCATTTCAAACAATAGTTACAGAGGAATGACTGCACTAATATCTGAATCCCTAGCGAAAAGGTAGTTGAGATAAATGCAATTAAGTTCGTGTAATAGTGAATCGCAGCTATAACAAATATTTAAAAACATACCGATGAATAAGGCTTACGCGTTACAATAGACAACTGAAATATTGCTTTTCAATGACACTCCTATATAGACAGTAAAGGTGTACATTTGAAAACAACAAACAAAAACAAAAAAATTCAGAAAACACCAGCACGAACCAAGAGAAGAAAAAACACATCTTTCTGGTTTATTATGATCTTGCATGGGTCTCTGAGTAAGAATATGTGGAAAAATGCTGAGAGTCCGCGAAAGTGGATTCCTAATACTCCTTACCATTCAGCTAATTTAGCATGCTCATTTAAATGATGAGGCAGGTAACACCCGTCAATAGCTGCATAGTCAATGGGCGTTTCACGCACCCCTGTTGCAACATGGGCTAGTTAAGGCTGCAACTGCTTAAACCCCAGAAATAAGCATGGACAGTCTTTGTCAAAAATATACAGCGCAAACGGTTTGATTCCAAGGCGTGTAGCGAGGCTCTTTCGCACATTTGACAGTCCTAAGCTTTATATCGCTGAGGACTTATATTCCTCCCGCCTATGTGCGATTAGGGTCCCTGAGTATGCGAGAAGAGGCGCGCTGGTGGGCAATGTTCAACAATCTTCAAGTTTTCAGCACACTAGGAAAAGTTTTCGATAAATAACGCTGGTCTGGCAAGAAAGATATTTAACGCTGCAATATAGTTAGCATTTCTTGGTAGAATTAAGGAGTTGCCATTTATTCGTCTTATTTGATCGAAAAATCATTCCAGGTTCGGCGGCGGCTGGAAGATGCATGTCGACTGCGTAGCGGCTTGCCAAGCCTTTTATTCGGCTCAACCTCAGGTGTCCGAAATGTTTGTTGATTTGACCTCAAACTTCGTGTCCTTACCGCATGAGCTACCCGATGATATACTGGCTAGACCGTGGAAATTGCTCGAAGGTTAGCGATTGAAATCCACATTCTATCAAAGATTCAAGCAAGTTGCTAACATGTTCCTGAGATTGGAATGGAATAGACAAAATGTTAAACTGTAGCTGAAAAGCCCAGTTGTAAATCAATGTAGCGCAGGTCGAGAATGTCGCGGTAATTCTAACGCGGCAAGTAAAAGTATGGCAACGAATTTGCCATTTAAGTAACACTAAAAGGCCGTCTCCAAACAAATGGTTCGGCGTATCACCGAGGGTGTTTATTAACTTTAGTCATCTTTCATGTTTTTTCGACAAGTTGCAATTTGAAGCAAGATAGAGCTTACGCTGAATGACCGTGGTATCCGCAGTCTCTACTTTGCTGGTATCAACTTAACCAAAAAGGCACACCACCTGACTGTTCACGTAAAAACCGAAGCACCTAATGCGTTGTGTCTACTGCTAAAATAACGCTAATTAATAAGAACATGCAAAAATAAGCGGTGAATATTAATGACTCCACACTGCAAACGTCTATACAAAAATTCAGTACAAAAATACCTATTGTCCGCCATACATTAAGCATAATAGCTCGCGCTTGTCCTTAAAAAGTGGATAATTATTTCGGCGGAGAAACATGGGCCACTATTAGGCATCGTCATGGCATGCGCACGTTTGTGAAGAATTCACTCCCCGTGTCCGGACGTGTGCTCTTTGAGGCTCTCAGTGCTTGAACCCAAGAATGTACATAGAGTACAGTTAAATACCTCTGCACTGATATGCGTACGAATGTGCCGGTCTAAGTTCCCTTTCTGAATCGCCGAATATGGGCACACTTCACATCTGTAGGGTTTTTTGCCTGTGTGAGTACGCTTGTGCCGAACGAAGTTGTCATTTGTAGTCGCGGCATAAGGGGACTGGTCGCACTTGTACGGTTTTTCCCCAGTGTGTGTACGCTTGTGTCGAAGTAGCTGTCTACGTGAAGCAGCTGAATAATGACACTGGTCGCACTTGTGTGGTTTTTCCTCTGTGTGGGAGGAGGTTATATACCTTTTAAGTTTGTAGGACGCCTCCGACACCGCTGGGCACAGGGAGCATTTAAATTTTTGCTCAGTCGCGTGCAATTCGATGTGCCACACCACGTCGGGAAAATTCATAGAAGTGTACGGGAAGAACATGCACCTGAACTCCTCTTCTGTTGTCTCAAGGTTCTGATACTGAACAGAAGTTTCTTCACTAGTAGCCCGCGATGGCCCCAAGTCCTCCCAATTTGTATGGGCCGCATTTCCGAGCCCAGAGGTCGACGTCGACGATAGAACAGAATACAGGGGAAGGTTCTCGGGACTGGATACTGCCTCTGAAATCAAAGTTGATAACAAGTGTACGTTAGGGAAAATCGGATAGTTTCGTACCTACCCGTTCGGCAAAGTTCGTGCAATCGTTCAAGATTGCCATACCATTTGGCTCATTGCACTGACAAACTGATGCTAACGAAACCAATGTACATGTACATGCTGAGAAAATACACCACATTGACGACTAATGAAACTATCAGAAGAGTTTTCAAGCGAGGACTTTGAACCTCAAGTCGTAGTGTGCGGACGATGCAATTTGTGCTGCCTGGATGCAAATGAGGCTCCATAGCACTCGGAAGTGGCCAGTGTTTTTCGGCCGGTTGTGCGTAATGTAACCACGATAGCGCGGTAGGATCTGATGTTAGCGCGGTCTGTGTAGCTTTAGGTTTTTTACATATGCCCTTCACTGCGTTGTCCAGTGATGGGCATATATGCAGCTAGCTATGAACAGAAAAATGATAGATGTAACGTTAAAAGATCAGAAGCGGGCGAAGTGGGTGAGAGAACAAACGTGGGTCAATGACATGCTAGTCGAAATCAAGAGGAAGAAATGGGCTTGGGCAGGGCATGCAATGGGAAGACAAGGCAACCGCTGGTCCTTAAGAGTAGCGGAGTGGATTACGAAACAAAAAAGAGTAGAAGGGGGCGGCAGAAAGTTAGGTGGGCGGATGAGATAAAGAAGTTGACGGGGATACAGTGGCCGCCCTCACCCTATTTTCTGGCCACTCTATAAATGTAGACCAGTATACAGGTTGCATCGTTTCGAAGTACATGTTTTGTTTTGTTTCATGAAGCTTACGTCCCGACGCAACTCAAGTTATGAGGGACGCCGTAGTGAAGGTCTACGGATAAGTTCGATAACGTGGGGTTTAATAACGTGAGCTGACATCACGCAGCCCTATGGTCTGTAACATTCTGCCTCCATCGAAATGCGACTAACACTGCCGTGCTTGAAGTCCCAGCCGACCACTGTAGCTACTGTGCAAACACGGCGGTGCACTTATAAAGAATGCACTTGCACTTCGCTCTAATTAAACACCTTATAAAATAGGTTGCCACTTTCCAAATCAGTATTGTACCTGAGCAGATAAATATGTCTAAGTGCTTTACACGAAACTAAGTGACGTCTGAAATTTGTATGAAATGCGACGAATATACAAAGCACAGCCATAACATATTGGCCTTCAAGGCCCCCTCCCCCATAAAAGCAATGTGCACACTCACAATGTGAGTAAGAGGCCGAGAATACAGTGTACGAGTCAATATATAAACCACAAATTATCACCACTCATGCAAGGAGAAGCAAAGAAGGAAGCCTACACAAAGAATATGCGTGATTTGTTTAAGTTCTAAAATGTGTGTGAAGTTCATTTTGGTGTTAACCAGTGAATGGTATACAAGCTAAAGGGGAAGCTTACGGTTTCTGCGTCAACAGGCCAGCTGCCTTTAAAATATTTACACAACATCATCCTGAGAAAAAAGGGCTCTCAAGTTTGCGTTTTGTCCATAACTGCGGGCCTCAGCTTCGTGAACGTGTCCCGATGGACGACGGACGCGCGACTGGTGCGGCTGGCTGAACTTAATTCGGTGGAAGTACATACTCGATTTCTAATTAGTTTTCGCGAAACTACGATATGCCAGAGAAGATATATTTTCCATAACCGCAATTTCTCGTGAGGTTATAAATATTCTTGAGGCTTTTATATAGAACACTGAAGACACCGCACAAAAGGAACTCCAGCAGTGCGGATTTTGCAGATAATAATTTGTGCAATATCAGATATCATGAAAAGAGTTTTTAAGCTCGATGCTTCTGTAAATATACTACTAAATACTGTGTTGGTCAAATGTTTAGGGGAATCCCCCAAGGTGGAGTAGATTTGTAATAAGGGAGTAATACTCATTGGCATCCACCCGAGCGCAGCCAATCGGCTACAAAGGAAAGCTATACAGCTTTCTCAGAATCTTCGTAGTTAAACAAAAATTTGTCCTGGTCCGGGGTTCGAACCCAGGACCACCGCTACACCGGAGCAGTCGCTCTACCAATTGAGCTAACCAGGACGGCAAGCTTATGGTAGGGCGAGAGCGAATTGATCAATAACTCGAAGTGGGAACTGTGTTGGTCAAATGTTTAGGGGAATCCCCAAAGGTGGAGTAGATTTGTAATAAGGGAGTAATTACTCATTGGCATCCACCCGAGCGCAGCCATACGGCTGCAAAGGAAAGCTGGCTAGCTCCCTGGTTACCGTCCTGGTTAGCTCAATTGGTAGAGCGACTGCTCCGGTGTAGCGGTGGTCCTGGGTTCGAACCCCGGACCAGGACCAATTTTTCTGTAACTACGAAGTTTCTGAGAAAGGTGTACAGCTTTCTTTTGTAGCCGTATGGCTGCGCTCGGGTGGATGCCAATGAGTAATTACTCCCTTATTACAAATCTACTCCACCTTGGGGGATTCCCCTAAACATTTGACCAACACAGTTCCCACTTCGAGTTATTGATGAATTCGCTCTCGCCCTACCATAAGCTTAGTTATGGTAGAGAGAGAGGGTGCGGTAGATGGTCCTTGGCAATCACAAAATGAACAAGGGAGGGGAAAACCTCAGGTTGCTGGAGCCAACGTTTCGACAAGGGGACTTGTCTTCGTCTGGGCAAAGCGTTCATCATCGGCAGGGATTATATAGGGCCTTCGCTCCGAGGAGGAAGGCCCCGGGGGTGGGGAAGGAAAGTGGTGTGGGAGGGGATGCGTGTCAGGAAGGAGAGGGAGGTGAATCATCATTCGCTAGGCTGCAATAGTGGAACAACCTATATCCGGGGGGTGTGCAATGAACAAAAGGCTTTGAAGGGGCTGCGACGGGGGGGGGGGGGGGAGGCGCTGGGTGAACCTGCAAAACTTAGATAAAAGGATTAGTCAGCGTGGTACAGGGAAATGAGAACAAGGGGAAAAAAAAGGGGGGGCTGGCACTGGAAGGAGAAAGGAAGGGGGGCATTTCCAAGGAAGGACAAGGCAGGGGGGGGGGGGGAAATGGCTCGTGTTCAGAGAAAGCCAAAAAGTGGGGGCGGAGGGGGTAACAGGAGTGTCATGGTTTCCGAGAACTGGTAGCAGGGGATTAGGAGAAAAAGAAAAAAAAAGGTGAACAAAGGGAGAGGGTAACAAGGCCGGAAATGGGGTGGAAGATATGACGTGGGAAGGGTGCAAGGAGCGACAATATACTTATGTGAGGTTCTAGGAAATAGTCTGACCACGTGCAAGAAATTTGTTAATTTAAAATTATGCTGACCCTGGAATGTACCTGAGAGATTCCAGGTTTCCTCTGGACATGTTGATCCCTGTTGGTTGCAGTGTTTTAAATTTGTGGATTAGGAATGCTTCTCTGTATTTTCTGTCCCTAGTCAATTTGAAGCCTGACTGAAGAATGAACAATTTGAGTTCGTCGAATTTGTGATGGCGTTGATTAAAATGGGTCGACACTGCCTTCTGTTCATTCCGTGTTGTGTCAGCCCGGTGCCCGTTTAATCTGGCACTCATTGTTTGTCTGGTTCCTCCGATATATTGTTTCTGGCAGTAGGAGCACTGAAGCATGTAGATAATATTGGACGATGTGCAGTCAAAACTGGTCTTTATATCGAAACTGAAATCGCTTGCCGTACTTTTAACCGTAGTGTCCCTTTGTAAATGTTTGCATGTCTTGCATCTGAGTCGAGAGCATGAAGTTACTGTCGGTGGTGGTTTCTTACCGAGCCTAGCATGCACCAGGATGTCCCTCAGGTTTGTGTTGCGTCTGTATGTTACCCTTGGTGCGTCGGGAAATATTTTCTTGAGACGGTCGTTACCAGTTAAAATTGGGTGGTATTTCCGCAGGATATTGTTTATGTTTGGAAGCGCGTTTGAGTATTTCGTTATAAGTGCAGGAGGTCGTTGACTGTTAGCTTTTGTTCGTTTTTTAAGAACTACATCTCGTTTCAAAGTGGTTGCTCGTTGGAACGCATTATTAAGGGTTGTCTGTGGATGGTTTCTGGTGACTAGTGTGTTTTTTAGCGAGTGGAGGTGTTTCAGGTAGTCATCGTCGTCGCTACATATTCTTCTTAGTCTCGTTGCCTGTCCTCCTCGGAGCGAAGGCCCTATATAATCCCTGCCGATGATGAACGCTTTGCCCAGACGAAGACAAGTCCCCTTGTCGAAACGTTGGCTCCAGCAACCTGAGGTTTTCCCCTCCCTTGTTCATTTTGTGATTCATAAGCTTAGTTAGTTAGTTATATGAGGTTTTATTTCGCATAAGCAACTATGGCTATCATGCGCCAAACACAAGGTTAGATGATGTTATTTCAAGTGTATAGAGGTTACATTATAATAGATTTAAAACATTGGCTTTCTTTAGAAACTTACAAACAAGTGAAAACTCGATAAGTGTTTCCTCGCCTAAAAGCAATGCGGGATGAAATGGAATGTGTTCATTGTAAAATACCGTAAACATTTTTTTTCTAAGTTCTTCGAGATGCGAACAAGAAATTAAAATGTGATTTACTGTGAGCTCCTCACCACACATTTCACACAGAGGTTTGTCTTTTTTTGTTAATAAGAATTTATGGGTGATGTGTGTGTGACCTATGCGTAAACGACATAAAATTACTTCGGTAAAACGCTCTCTATGGCGGCATGATTTCCATTCTTTTAAAATGGGCTTTATGGTATGCAGCTTGTTGTGTCCTTCATTTTCCCAAGAAGCTTGCCACTTGACTCTTAGTTTGCTATGCACTAACTTAATGTAATCCCTAGGAGGCAAATTCACATACATGTTTTATTTCCATGGTTCTGGTTTGTGCAGCACACATGTCGGCTCTCTCATTGTCCCTAATGCCAATGTGACTGGGAACCCAGCAGAATTTTATAACATGTTTTTGTGTTGTGACCTTTACTATATTGTGTATGATGCTTCCAATCAGTGGCTCCGTGGCATTTTTGGAGTTCAATGCAGTAAGGACGCTCAGTGAATCTGTATAAATGATGCTGTTTTTGACGTTTTCCTTTGTTATTTTCTGTACCGCAACGCTAATAGCATAACACTCCGCGGTGAAAACTGTAGCACATGAGGGCAGTCGTACTGCATTTTCATTTTTTCCTTGTATTACTGCGCTTCCTACATGAGCATGAGTTTTTGACCCATCAGTATAAAAAGCAGTATAATTTCTGTATTTTTGTTCTAGTGCTAGATATTCTTGTATTATATGGTCGTGTGGTGTACAGGTTTTCCTGAGGCGTGTTAGTGTGACGTCACACACTGTGGGGAGAGTGTACCACGGTGGTGGCGCTTCGTGTCTTGGGGCAATATTTTTGATTTCGTTTAGTATGTTCAGAGTTTGACATTTTTCTTCGAAGCGTAAGAGCAACGGCTTAATCGCGGGGGGCTTGTTGTTGAAGAGTATTCGAGATGGGCATTTCGTGACAATTGGGTAACAGAGATGTTTGGGCTGAGAAAGAATTTTGAGGATGTATGTACAAGTTATTGCAGTTACTCGATCTTCTTAGGAAGGTTCATTAGTTTCTACATACAGACTTGCTATTGGTGAAGTTCTGTAAGCACCGGAAGCCAACCTTAAACCAAGATTGTGGACAGGATCCAGTCGTTTTATGCAGGACGGTCTTACTGAGCCATATACTATGGACCCATAGTCTAACTTAGAGCGAACCAGAGAACGATATATATGTAAGAGGGAAGCTCTATCAGACCCCCAGCGTTTTATGGATAGTATTTTCAGCACATTGAGGGCCTTTGAAGCTTTTTTCTTTAAGCTGTTTATATGTGGCAAGAAAGTGAGCTTTTTATCGAAAGTTATCCCTAGGAATTTATGCTCTTGTTTGACAGGTAGTGGGGTTTGGTTTAAATATAGTGTCAGGTCGGCCTGTAGGCCTCGTCTCAAAGAAAACAGAACCGCTACTGTTTTCTGAGGGAAAATCTAAATCTGTTTCTATCTGCCCAGGTAGCCAGATTATTTATTGTTATTTGTATTTGCCGCTCACAGGTAGGTATGCTGGAAGACGTGCATGCTATTTGGAGGTCGTCTACGTAAACTGAGTACATTATGGATTTTGGGTTTTCTTTTCCTATGGAGTTCATTTTGATGACAAATAAGGTCGTGCTGAGGATGCACCCTTGGGGCACACCAGTTTCTTGGATAAAAGTCTTGTAGAAGGTCGCCTAGACGGACTGTGAACGTTCGATTGGTCAGGAAGTCGCTCAAACAGCTCAGCATCCTGCCGCGGATACCTAGGTCCGCTAGGTCACGGAGGATACCGAACCTCCACGTGGTATCGTAAGCCTTCTCCAGGTCGAAGAAGACCCCGATACAGTGCTGGTTGTGGATGAACGCTTCCCGAGCTGTGTTCTCAAAGCGTACAAGGAGATCGGTTGTGGAACATGTCTTTTTAAAACCGCACTGGTGTATATCTAAAAGATTCTGGGATTGAAGTATGAAGGTTAGTCTGATGTTTAGAATGCTTTCGAATGATTTTGCTATACAGCTAGTGAGTGCTATTGGCCTGTAACTGGTGGGACTAGTTTGTGGTTTCCCTGGTTTTAGGAAGGGTATTATGATTGCTTCTTTCCATGCTTGGGGGATTTCTGCACTCATCCATATTTTATTGAAAAATTTTAGGAGAGCCTCTATGGCAGTCTCAGAGCGGTGAGCAAGTATGGCATAATGTATATTGTCTGGGCCTGGTGCTATCATTTTACCGGATGTTAGTACTGTGTTTAGTTCCTGCATTGGAATAAGCTGATTGTAGTCTTCATGTATGCATGTTCCAAAGGGCAGTTTTTGTTTTTCTACTATTGTTTTGTGCTTTTGAAATGTGTGTGTGCAGTTGGATGAGCTTGAAACTGTGGAAAAGTGCTCACCCAATATGTTGGCCTGCTCTTCTAATGTTGTTTGAGTACCGGGTGTTGTAGCATTGGAAATGTGAATGGAGTAAAATTTCCCATGAATTTCCGCACCTGCTCCCACATTTTCTTTGATGATATTGAGCTGTTTATGTAGGATATGTACTGTTGCCTTGATGCCCTTTCTGCGTTGCGTGTAGTGTGTCGTGCTTTGGCTCTAGCCCTTTTGAAGATGAGGAAGTTTCCTGCAGTGGGATATCTGCGAAGGTTGCCCCAAGCCTTGTTTTGCTGCTTTTTAGCCAATGAGCCTTCATTTGGCCACCAAACTTTATGTTTTTCGTTCAATTTCAGACGTTTGTGGGATGGTTTCTATTGCTGCAGATATTAAGCATGTGACAAATTTTTCATATAGTTCTTCTATAGTAAGGGTTTCGGCATATTCTTTTTCTAGTGTGGCCTTCGTTCTGAAAAGTGCCCAATCGGCGAGGTGAATTTTCTATCGCCGTGGCTTCGTAGGGAGGATGAATGCAGCTGATGTTAGTTTTAAAACCGTAGGTATGTGATCACTTCCCCGGGGGTCATCTAAAACATCCCAAATAAAATCATTAAAAACAGATGGTGATGCAAATACTAAATCGAGGCAGGTCATTTTCCCAGAGCTGGGGCAGCAGTACGTAGCTTTTCCCGTATTCATTAAACATATGTTATTCGAAAGAATAAAATCCTCGATGAGGTGACCCCTGGAATCAATATGCTCACTTCCCCAGAATGAGGAGTGTGCGTTTAAATCCCCAATTATCACATATGGCTCAGGCAACTGTTCCAGAAGTTCTTCTAGGTCATGCATGGCTATTGTGTTGTGTGGTGGTAAGTACAGAGAGCATATTTTTATTGTTTTATGGCTAATGATGTTTACTGCGACCGCTTCTAAGTTCATCTTTAATGATACCTCTCTTGCAGGGACATCGCTTTGCGTAATGATCGCGACGCCTCCTGAGAGTCGGCTAGCTTGTACTCGGTCTTTCCGGAAAATATTATATTTTTTTAAGATGCTTGTGTGCTGTGGCCCAAGGTTCGTTTCTTGCAAGCACACAGCTGTAGGTGCCATGGTTTTGAGCATATCGGCTATGTCTGTGTAGTTTCTCTGTAGACCTCTACAGTTCCATTGTATTAGATACGCCATTGCGATAAGTTGGGGATTGGGGAAAGTTACTTATTCTCAGGAGCAGTGATTCGTGGTTGCCCTTTTTTTCTCTAGGGAGTCTCGCCGCCGCTGCAGCGGTGGCGAACCAGGAGTTGTTTCCATCGCCACTTTCGTGGCGCCGGATTTCCGCGGATGCGTGTGTTTTAGATGTCAGCGGACTTTCGCTGACATCCATCTCCTCCACGGTGGACGTGGAGGATGCTTCTTGTTTGCGATGGCCCGTGGCCTTCGCATTCGTCTTTTTTGTTGGCACCACTGAACCAGGCTGTGCTCCAGGGGCAGAGTCTCTCATGCCAGCAGTTGCCTTCTTAGAGGGGTGGGGCGACAGGTCCAGTTCAGCAGAGCTGTTCTGGGTGTCTGTCGCCGAGGACGCCGCTGCTGAAAGTGGGGCCTGAGGGCCTCCGGCGAGGATTGCGTGGTCTTCTCGCGAAAGTTTCAGCCCTGTGAACTGTACCACCGACTTCTGCGGTGGGGACTTGGGTGTCGACACCAGGTCCACCGGATAGACCTGTGTGCCGACAGAAACTGAAGGCGGCGGCGGTCCCCGCGTCACCGCTTCAGAGTATGTCCCTTTCTGTTGGAAAGAGACGCGTTTTTTTGCCTCAAGGTAGGACAGGTTTTCTGTGGTCTTCAAAGTTATAATTTGTTTTTCTGTTTTCCAGACTGGGCACGACCTGGAGTACGTGCCAAGTGCGCCATGGCAGTTGATGCATTTTGGTGTGCGTTCGCATCTTTCTTCTGTATGTGCGTCATCTGCGCATATGACACAAGTGGGTTTGCCCCGGCAGGCCAACATGCTGTGTCCAAAGCGCTGGCACTTGAAACATCGTCTCGGATTCGGTATCTATGGGCGGACTTTACAATGGAGGTATGCGGCGTGGATGGAGTCAGGCAGAGTTGTGCTATTGAAAGTTAGTACAATATGTTTGGTCTTGATTTCAGCATTGTTTCTCCGGATGGTTATTCGTCGGGCTGCTATTACTCCCTGTTCGGCTAGTTCTTCTTTCATTTCCGCATCGGTACTCTGTAGGAGTTCATATTCAGATATGACGCCCTTTGTGTGGTTCAGGTTGCGGTGCGGGGTTACCTGTACGCTCATTTCTCCAAGATTCTGTCATGACATCAGTTTGGTGCTCTGTGCTTTTGTGTTTATTTCTACAAGGAGGTCTCCGGTTCGTTGCTTTTGTGCTTTGTAGTCTTTGCCTACACAACTTTTTAGGGTGTTGGCGATGACAAATGCAGATAGGTTGGCTACCGGTACATTAGTGTTTGAGTGAAGCGTAAAAAACTTCGCAAACGATTATGGCTTCTGTGGACTCAGTTTCTTCACATCGGTGCGACCCCTTTTCGGGGGCCGATCAGATTTTTTTTGCAGATTTTTCCATACAGCATGTATAAACTAAGGGTTCCTGATACTTTGTCGCTTCTGATTCACCCTTATACACAGAGGAAGGTCCCAGAACTCCCCGCCTGGTAGACAGACGAGGAGCCCATCTTCCGAGGATCGACCACTTCCTCGACCGCCACCGTTCAAGGTTTCTTCTCTCCACCTTTCAACCTATCGCCATGGTACGGATGACAGCTTCGGTATGGGGGCTAAGGGTCCGCGGTGGCGCCAAGCACCAACACCTCGTTACACAAGGTGCCCCTGCGGGCTACCATAAGCTTGCCGTCCTGGTTTGCTCAATTGGTAGAGCGACTACTCCGGTGTAGCGGTGGTCCTGGGTTCGAACCCCGGACCAGGACGAATTTTTCTTTAACTACGAAGTTTCTTAGAAAGCTGTATAGCTTTCCTTTGTAGCCGTATGGCTGCGCTCGGGTGGATTCCAATGAGTAATTACTCCCTTATTACAAATCTACTCCACCTTGGGAGATTCCCCTAAACGTTTGACAACACAGTTCCCACTTCGAGTTATTGATCTATTCGCTCTCGCCCTACCATAAGCTTGCCGTCCTGGTTAGCTCAATTGGTAGAGCGACTGCTCCGGTGTAGCGGTGGTCCTGGGTTCAAACCCCGGACCAGGATGAATTTTTCTTTAACTACGAAGTTTCTGAGAAAGCTGAATAGCTTTCCTTTGTAGCCGTATGGCTGCGCTCGGGTGGATGCCAATGAGTAATTACTCCCTTATTACTACTAAATACTGCTAAAAATTAGGGCACTAAAAAAACTCCGCATACACGTATGAACTCCGTATACACGTAGCTCGATTGCTTACAAGAAAGAGCTACCGGACGACTTCTGCGGCCAAAACTCTGTCCGCCAGCGACGAACGAGCAAGAGAAAATGCGCTAGTCTTCCGCCATCTTTCGGTCGTCACAATTTCGCAGAACACGGATGCTAAAGTTTGTTTTTCTTTCTTCGCCTCACTGATTTACTGGTGTACTGTTGCAATATCTCTTGGTGCTCTAGGCTTTCTCGAGTACTGCACTGCGGGCGTCGCTCTGTTTTGCACAATTGTGAATGATTTGAATTAATTTGAATCTTGTCTCTACTGTAAAAAGTGATGTCCAGTGAACCTTTCTTTCAGTGTGAGCATTCTCCAGGCTGCAAACGGTGAACGTGACCTCCCCTAGCCACTCCTATTCACCATTTGTCACTTCGTCGAGGTCCTATTCCTACTGAATGTTCATGACACTTCCTGTTAGGACCTATGTGGGTGGCTGTTCCGGTCTAATGGCAGCTGGTTAAGTACACCACCCGTGCGTATGATGAAAATCCGCGATGACCTTTTGCCTTCTCCTTACGCCCCGTGAACAACTGCAGAGAATGAGAATAGAATATTTTGAAAAGTGAATTTTTGTGAAGTACACTTGGCGCGAAATGTTAACGCGTCACACGAGTGGCCGAAAAACATTTTCTCGCGTTGCGTGCAAGACAGCATGCAAAGCACCTGGTCGTGCTCCCATGTTTATGCCTCAGGTTACGGTTCCGAGTCCTTCTTATACGGGATAGTTGAGATAAAATAACATATTTCAGGCCTGTCGTTTTGTTACCCCGGTAGTACTTAGTCACAAAAAGACAACCCGAGCCGATTTCATGAAAATAACTTGCTCTTCTCTTAAAGGACAACCATGGGACAACCGCAACCGTAGCAGAGAAGTTGTCGTACTTTTGATCGTGTGTGGATAGGCTGCAAAGGAAGAGCGTCCTAGTTTAAAGGGAAAGCCCTCGTCTTTGTAGGGAAATTAGGAGCTTGCATTTAGTAATTCCGAGATAGTGACATCTCTTCGAAAGCACCTACGCGGGCCTCGAGTACGCTAACCGGGAACGCACCCAACCGATGCAAACGCCATTAGTCTCTCACATGTAGCCTGCACATTCTCCAGTCTCTCAAGGTTGCGCTTGTGGGGAATCGCAGCATAGAACTATTTTCAGAGAACGAAAATGAGCCTTATGATGGATATAGCAACAGAAATAAGCAAGAAATAGTTAAGCACTCCCATCGAGGATCCCCACTCGCTACGCTGGAACTGATCAAGTCTTTAGCCGCCATTACTGTTCTCTTTAAAAGAGTTGATAAGCTTCAGCATTTGTTTAGAGCTAGATTTTTCCTTGCGCATTTGTTACAGTGGTCGTTTTCACACAGAGATCAACTTTGGGCCGGTCGTACACTGCCCGCTCCTAGGCACCCCCACAAAGAACTCCTGTTCGGGTGCCTTAATCCATAAACATTACTAAAATTCATGTCTCGTTGTATATACTTCCTTGTGACCTTGTCTCGGAAAAGCAATACTTTCATAAAGGCATTGAGGATTCGACAATGGGAGCTAAAAATAACTAGCAGGAGCTTATATCAGTTCCTCTAAAGTGCGCTTCATAAGACTGCCGGCGACGTTTTGGACCATGTCCCAAGTAAGTCAGTCACTTCGTCTTGATCTGAAATCAGATGTAATAACTCGATTCTATTCCGACAACTGATATGATGCATTTTTGTTGAACGGTGCCCAAAACTTTCAATCTAATTTCAGAATTGGAAATTAAAATGAAACGCATTTTCTTTGTTGCATACATTAATGCCGGTAAGATGTATTGTTAATAAGCTGAGAGGGAACAAGTTAATTTTCTTCAGAGTGCTTCGCCACATTATGTTCCCTACGATGCGCTCAGCCACATTATTGGCTTGCAAAGGCTACACCTTGTCTTCGGTTATTTTTGGAGCTAACAATAGGGTTGGAAATATATTGCCTCCAAGGATCAACCATCATTCCTTCAGGTACCAATGGCAAAGAAACGATAATCTGCACTCATGTCTCGCAGAAATATGGTAAGCGGTGGAGAGGCGAAATGTTGCCGTTATTTTATTTGTAGTCACAGAGTTCGCACTCTCAGATTTACGATGGCATCCCTGAAAGAATTAAATGTTATCATACACTGAAAACTCCCGTCATACTGTGACATACCTGCTCAAAAATACGAGCAGGTGATTCGATAGATTCGAGCTCGCCCCACCTGATCCGCTGCAAGGCACTAAATGGAACTGTACTGGAACCGTGTGCGCACCACTCCGTGGATTATCTTGCGCAGGGGATTACCTGGACGCATAAAAAAAATGCTCAGAACAATCAGACAGAAAAAATGGCATCAAAAAACCTGGATAGGAACATACTGTGAAGTGATATATTTCATCGTCGTGCGCACATTGAAAGGCGTAGAGGCGAAAGATGTAGGGGACTTAAAGCATGAGGGAGGATTTCAGCGTGCAGGAAGATTCATCCTCGTCGTATAAAAGATAAGCTTGCGCAGAATCAAATGTAGCTTATTTTTATGTTACAGTGCGAGGATACACGTTGGCCGACTGAATAACCTAACATGAGGAGCATAATTTTGACGCATGATTGGAGGCTTGAAATACAGATGAGATGAAGAAACTTTTACCCTCGCAGAATTGCTCCCGGCACGACGCCATAACCTGTGCGCGTGGGCGACTCTGCGAAGCTTGTTTCAGGCAGAAGGGGCATCTGTGTGCAGGTGAATTTAGTTTGTGTCGCCGAGGTGCTGATCAACAAATACTTTTATAGCTCTAGCTCATCGCCGGTCCTGATTATGTGCTTCGGTCATCTCAGGGGTTTACGTTCTTGTATTAATTTTTATCTTACATTTTTTAAAAATTTTTTATCTTGGTTTAGTCAGTTTATCTATCGTACAGCAAAGTCACGTTTTATTTTGGTTTTTATCTTGTTGACACGTGCATGCTTACTGAGTGAGAAGTGTTTTTCGAGCAAGCTTCAGTTTGCTAGGGCGCTCTTCTACTGTCCGTTCTCCCTGTGTTTTGCGTGTTTTCTGTGCGCCATTTTTAGATGCATCGCCAGTTAAAATCTCTGGTTCGCAGAAACCTCAGTAAAGGAGGTTAGGGCTCAGTTGAATCCGGGTGTCTTGAAGCGTCTGGGAACAGTCCTGGCCCAGCGTTCTTTCGGCAAGCGAGCTTCAGACCTCAGGGTAGTCATCATCTTCTTTCACCACCCGAAATTGAGCGTGGCTGCCACGCTACGCTACAGGTAATATGATATCCGTCACTGCCCATATACCTGATATTCGAGGCCAATCGGCTGGGTAGCCTGATAATCAGTAAGGTAGGTAGAAGGACTTCAAATCTTGAAATTGTCTTCAAAACTTTTGCCCATAAAGCAACCCAAGGTTGCAACGATTGCGTGAACGGGCGGAGATTGCCGGGACAATTTACAAAAGTGTGAAACTATGTATTTCATTTCCCAAATATCGATTTCATTTCAGATCGTGCAAATGTGGACTGCTGTGTGCTCTAACATTACAGTGGCGTACAGAGCGTAAGCGATGTTTCTTACCGCCGTAAAGTCAGTACGTTTTAGACATCATGCACGCGCGGCCGCGATGTTTCTGCAGTCCCTCAGACCCTCATCAAACATCCGCACCGCACCTCGCCATTGCCCTGAAAATGACGGCGTCCATTGGCAGCACAAGAATCTCGTCTATGGCTGTCCTGCCAATATAACCGTAGCACATTCCACACGTGTAGGAAAAAAAAAGATTCGGTTGCTGATAACGTCTTACAGCACGCATCCCGTACCTGTGCATGCTCCGATCACGGCGGCATAGTCGATTGTGGCATGCTTCACCACTGTGGGCGTGTTGGGGTAGATAATCACCCAGGAAAAGCGAAACCGATTCTCTAGATTAAGGGTTGCGTGGTAATTACCAAATGTGCATTTTCTGACGAAACGTCTTCAATAACTTTTCAAGCCGTGCATAAAGTGCTAAGAAAAAATAATTAAATTCCCACCACTGCTACCGTGATATCACAGCAACTCCAGTACGGCGGCAGAATGAAAGCCACGCGAAAAAAGAAAATCTCTGAAAACAGTGGTGCAGAGGTGGCAACAGCAACAAAAAAAGTACCAGAGGGATTTTTTAAACATCGCATAACAATGACTCCAAAGGAGTACTTTGAGAGGCCTGTCATAATGGCATGCTCTCGAGCCAGACAATTCTTCAGACGCTTGAGCTATTATCTTCTGCAATGGGGAATCAAGAGGCACAAATTTACAAGAAGCGGAGGTAGTTTCCACCGCTTTATGCAGCCTTTCGCAGAAGGGGATATTGAAAGGAAATCGTAACTGCGGATGCAATTTCACCGCAGAGCAGTACGAAATAACTTCAATGTATTCGGATGCAAGTGTAACGTAAACAAGGCGAAGCAAGCGTGCTCTGAAGAGCTGAGGTGCTCACACTCGGTCTCCTTGTGCTTTGGTCTTTGTTGTTTGATTTCACCCGGTCGTTCAACGTGAAACAAGGGCTTCACGACGTGTCAAAACTGCCCGCGTGCGGAATAGCTATAGTCCGGCTAGCACGGCTGCAAAAGCGAACCTGTTCGAATGTGACACCCTCCTGTCAATGCAAATGAACACGCCCACGCTTCTTTGCATTTCATGTGACGCCACCAAGTGGGATCCACGTGAACCCATAATCAAGGAAGCGTGTAGGCCAACCTTGATAGCACTTTTTCCGCAACTCACTGTAAGGCCCTCCTCTAAAACTGCAGGAGACCGATTGGTTCAGAACTCTGAGATTAGTGTCATGTCATGTGGTTAGAAAAGTTAGCTTCCATGCTGATACCTCGATACCGTTCAAAAAGCAGCTGCCAGCAGCACTAGCTTTGGAACTAATGATGAAGTGCAACTTGAAATTGGGTGGCCAAAGGGCCACGCTGTAACTTCGCTGAACGAAAAAGCCTGATGCCTTAGAGTGTTTACAAAAAAAAAACAAAATGATTTAAGATAAAATGCTTTTGTTAGGATAAGTCAAGTGTTTGATAAAATCGGTATTTTAATGTCTGAAATATTATAGAAAAGAGATAGCCGGGCCCCTGTTAAACAACGGGCTGTATACTGATAGCCTGAATGTGCCGGTCTTCTTTTCATAGCTGCGGTATTTTATCGCTATATCATGTATAGGGGTCGGCACAAGTGCAGATTAGTTCCTTTCGTTGATGAAATGCGCTGCTTGCCATTCTTTCGTCCAACAGGGATATTCTTTCAGTGCAGTGCTAGGCACGACACTTAAAAAAAAAGCTGCGTTCAATACCGACACTCGACGCGCTGAGGAATAGAATTGTGGCGTATATATTATATTTAAAAGCGCAATCGATTTCTGATGGAGCTACAAGAAAGCGTATCGTGCATTCTTCCAAACATTTTAAGTCACCACTATTAATATAATTTCTAATACCGTTAGCTGAGTTAGGACCCTTCGCTGTAAGAACCTGAATACGCAATAATAAACTTGAAGCTATTTTTAATGCTTTTTATTTGTTACTGCAAACATTAGTCTGTTGCCTCTGCCTTTGCCCTGCTCTACCTGGTACAAAATCCATGCATTTTGGAAAGCCAGTTATTTCCCAAGCACTCTGAGAGACGTTCGAAGCTGAACATTCTGCATTAGAAGCTAGAAGCAATGCAGGAAAAAGATAAGGGATGCTAGTTTTTATTGCCGTGAAGGAACCTTGATAATCTGTTATTTTATGTTACCTTTTCCTAACTGCATTAGAATGCGCTCAAACCGCTGTTCCGGAAGATCTCCGAGATGCGGCCGGGCTATAAGCGAAGCAGATAAATAGAACGTCTATACAAGAACAGTTGAACAGGTTGATGTGTTGAATTGTATGACGGTGCATTATCTTAATATTTAGACTAAACTATTGCTCGTCGGATCGATGACCTCAGAGATGTAGTAAGCAATTGGAAGTTTCACTAGCGCCTCTTGAGAAGGGCGTGTTGGAATCGCTTGCTTCTCCAAACGGCAGGTATGCGTCAGCTATGGCATTTGACGATGCCGCCGATGATGAACACATTGATTACCCCATTTACCCGTATGCAGAAAAGCCCGTGACCTCTATCGTGCTCACAAGGTAAGCACATGTTCTGTGAGCTCCTGAGCATGAAAGCGGAAATCTCATTTCTATTGGCAACGACCGCATCTCGAAATAGGAGTGAAGAGGTATTGTTTCTACCACAATGCTGGGCCGGTCTCCTAGTTCCTTCTGTCACAGAGTGCGCAGAAGGAAAATGTATGCGTCGTCTATCTACCAGACAACAAACGCAGGGAGACAGCCTCCGCATGGTCTCTTCATAGTTGTACTACATAGCTCTTTTTCAATGGGCTAGCTCTATTACGAGCGATGCCGACCGGAAATCTGGCTTACAGCCAGCTCAAAATGTGCGACACAGTGTGCTTTGAGGATCGAGCATCATTGAAATATAGGATACACTCAAAATGTATTTTGGAAACCAATACTCCAATGCTTCCATTTTTGTCAAGCGATAGGTATTACAGATGAACAAAATTAGCAAAACGATAGTATCGAAGCTACATGTGGCTTGGATACTGCCTATGACTGCTGTGAGTCATTTGCTCTAGGTACACAATATACTAGCGCCGTTTGTTATGCGCGGCGTTCTCTCGCCACTGTCTGTTTCCCGCAGCAACTTGGCCATGTTGCTGTACCGCGTAAAAATGTTCCCAGTGATCGCCTCATGCGTTTAACTTTTACGAATGGTGTCAGATAGGCCCTGCAAACAGGCTTTTTCTGCAAAGGCTGGTTCGACATGCTCTCTGAATTGCTTCTTGGTGTAGCTTTAGTAGCTGTCCTTTCAGAATTCCTGTACGTCTTAGTAAAGATAGGCCACATGTGTGAACGTTAGCGCCTGCATTGCCGTCCAGTTTTTGCGTATCTTGGTGATTACAAAAATGTTCCCATCTAAATGGAAGTACATTGAAAATTTTTAGATTCCGATAGCCTATGCGTTGCAGATAAGGGATGACGCATAACCACTCCTTCCTTCCCCGGTAATCAGTCTGGCTTTAAAGCGGTTGGCTATACTGCGCTAGAACCAGCAAAGTGCTATGGTTCATTTCTCAGAAGGCCTATAGCGGCGAGACTGCGATATCTACTTACCCTAAACTTACCAACGAGTTCCTAAACATGAATGTTTCGTCGCATCGCCGACCGTCCTCTCTCAGCTGGAGTGGTGGTGAATCCATTGCGGAAAGCTATTATCTCACTATCAAGAAGTAAGGAACATGCAGTGATTGGTGAAGGAACCCGTAGTTATTTCCTTTTTCCCCTAAATGCCATGTAGAAGTCACACTCCTCCGATTTTTCGTGAAAGTGGGGCAGAGATACTCAGCAGAACCCGAAGATAACGCAGCACAAGTGGAAGACGTGAAAATACCCGGAAAGCTTTGAATGACCGGAAAGTCCCGGGTTTGATTGATTTATTTTCATTTAAAACAATAGTTACACAATGATGACTGCCTTAATATCTGAATACCTAGCTAAAAGGTAGTTGAGATCCATGCAATTAAGTTCTTGTAATAGTGAATCGCTGCTATAACAAATGAGGGGAAAACCTCAGTTTGCTAGAGCCAACGTTTCGACAAGGGGACTTGTCTTCGTATGGCCCAGACGAAGACAAGTCTCTTGTAATAAAAACAGCGCAAGGACACAGGACGAGAACGGAGAGTAGACACACACGGCGCTGACCCGTGTGTCTACCCGTCAGCGCCGTGTGTGTCTACTCTCCGTTCTCGTCCTGTGTCCTTGCGCTGTTTTTATTACAAGATGCTTAACCAACTCGCCCAAACTGCCATTTTACTGAAGACAAGTCCCCTTGTCGAAACGTTGGCTCTACCAAACTGAGGTTTTCCCCTCCCTTGTTCATTTTGTGATCGCCAAGGACCATCTACCGCACCCTCTCTCTACCATGCTATAACAAATATCAGTTATAAACATATGGATGAATAAGGCTTACGCATTGCAATAGTAGTAGTAGTAAGTTTTTTTATTAAACATGGTAAATGGAAGGAAAAAGATTGTTGCTATCCCCGGCATCTCCTCTCCCTGCTGGAAGCACCTGAGCTGGGGCAGCGGAAATAAGGGATAGCAGGCAGTGTGTAGAAGTGAAATGAAAGAGGTGAGGGGATAGTGGAAAGGACAGTGGGAGAGGTACACTGGCAGTAAATCTATTTACATATTAACATAATAACATATATACAGGTCGCACGCGCATGCAGGTGTTGCAGAGCATGCTACATACACTCGCGCACGACACAAAGCACAAAACAGCTGGAGAGGGGGCGTCCAGCTGTTCATCGACCAAGGTAGCACAGCGGAGCGTTCGGTCACTGCACGTAGCTACCTGACCAATAGACAATTGAAATATTGTTTTGCAAGTACACACCTATGTAGACGGTAAAGGTATCCACTTAAAAACAACAAACAAAAACAAAATGACATTCAGAACACAACAGTGTGAACCTAGAGAAAAAAAACACATCACTCTGGTTGATAATGATCTCACATGGGTCTCTGAGTAGGAATACGTGGAAAAATACTGGCAGTTCCGCGAAAGTAGGTTCCTAATACTCCTTACCATTGTTAATTTAGCATGGTCAATTAAAAGATGAGGCACGTGACCCTCGTCAGAAGCTTCATAGTCAATGCGCGTTTCACTCATCTCTGTTGCAACATGGGCTCGTTAAGGCTGCCACTGTTTAAACCCCAGAAATAAGCTTGTACAGTCTTTGTCAAAAATATGCAGCGCAAACGTTTTGATTCCAAGCCCTGTACCGAGGCTCATTCGCACATTGGAGAGTCCTAAGCTTTATACCGTTGAGGACTTAAATTCCTCCTGCCTTCATGAGATTAGGTTCCCTCAGTATGAAAGAGGAGCCGCGCTGAAGAGCTCACAAGCAGACCCCTTGGACTATGTACCTTTTACCCAGACTGTACATGCTTATTCATGTGCTCCGCCGTCTGTGTACTGCACAGCAGCGTTTCATTTGTTGCTCTGACCAGACCACAATTCTTTGTTTTGTTTGTCCAGGTAAGCAGGTGCAATATGTGTGCAGAAGTTAGGTTCCAAACAAAGGCATTGGCTGCGAGCCCGCGGAATAGACGTGCCATGATTTTGAATGCACAATTTGCGATACCTATATATACCTGCGACATCTGATTACAAAAAATAGGACATCGGTTGACAATTTTCAGGAGTCCGTGATTGCTTCCCGCGTACTTGTCCGGTATTTTTTTCTCTCCCTTCCTTTTCAAGATTAGAGTCGCCTCAGCACGCAGTGCACCTGACGCAGTCGTGAATGATGCGCATGAACGCATGCGGCAGTATAGAAAAAGGTGGCAATACTCAACGATCTTCAAGTTTTCAGCATTCTAGAAAGAGTTTTCGAGAAATTACGCCGGTCTGGCAAGAAAGATATTTAGCGCTGCGATATAGTTAGCATTTTTTGCTCGAATTAAGGAGCTCCCATTTATTCGTTTTATTTGATCGACAAATTTATTTGTTTATTATTTATTTTGAACATACTGCAGGCTCAGCGCCCAAGCAGGATTGGTATATGTATACATAAAATTCAAAAAAATAAAAAAGCATGACAGCACAAGTTACAAAACACATCAAAACATTGTGTAGTCCAGTTAAAACGGTTATTACCGCACATAAAATATCAGCACAAAAAAACTGACAAAGTCAAAACAGACAGCAAAGAACTGACAGGAGGCAAGATTTCATAGTTATTAAATACTTAATTCCGGCATATCTAAAGATTAGAGGGAAGAAGCAGGCAAACTATTCCAATCTGCAATTGTATTACCATGATCTGCGGCGGTTGAAAGTCGCACGGCGACTGCGTAGCGGCTTGCCAGACGTTTTATTCGGTTCAACATGAGGTGTCCGAAATGTTTGTTGATTTGATCTAAAACTTCGTGTCCTAACCGCATGCGCTACCCGATTATATACTGGCTAGACCGTAGAAATTGCGCGAAGGTTAGCGACTGAAATCCATATGGTATCAGAGATTCAAGGAAGTTGCTAAGATGTTCCTTAGATAGGAATGGAATAGGCAAAATGTTTAACTGTAGATGAGAAGCCCCGTTCTAAATCCATTTAGCACAGGTCGAGAACGTCGTGGCAATTTTAACGCGACAAGTAAAAGTATGGCAACGAATTTGCCATTTAACTTAGACTGAAAGGCCGTCTCCAAACAAATAGTTCGGCGTATCGCCGAGGGTGCTTATCAGCTTTAATCAACTTTCATGTTTTTTCGACAAGTTGCACTGTGAAGCAAGATAGAGCTACGCTGAATGCCCGTGGTGTCCGCAGTCTCTACTTTACTGGTATCAACTTCACCAACAAGGCACCACATGACTGTTCACGTAAAAACCGAAGCACCTGATGCGTTGCGTCTACTGCTAAAATAACGCTAATTAATAATAACATGCAACAGTAAGCGGTGAAGGTTAATTACTCCCCACTGCAAACGTCTATACAAGAAATCAGTAAAAAAATACCTATTGTCCGCCATACATTAAACATAATAGCTCGCACTTGTCCTCAAAAAGTGGATATTGATTTCTGTGGAGAAACATGGGCCACTATTAGGCATCATGATCACATGCGCACGTTTCTGAAGAATTCACTCCCGTGTCCAGACATGTGCTCTTTGAGGCTTTCAATGCTTGAACCCACGAATGAACATAGAGTACAGTTAAAGACCCCTGCTCTCATACGCGTAAGCATGGGAAGGTTTAAACGCGCTTTCTGATTCGCCGAATATGGGCACACTTCACATCTGTAGGGTTTTTCTCCTGTGTGTGTACGCTTGTGCCGAACAAGCGAGCTATTTTCAGCCGTTAAATAAGGGCAATATTTGCACTTGTAGGGCTTTTCACCGGTGTGTGTACGCTTGTGAGGAGCCAGCGTTTCATTTACAGCCGCTGCATAAGGGCACTTGTCGCACTTGTAGGGTTTTTCACGTGTGTGCGTGCGCTTGTGTCGAAGTAGCTGTGTAGGTGAGGCAGCTGAATAACGGCACTGGTCGCACTTGTGTGGTTTTCACCTGTGTGGGAGGAGGTCATATGCCTTTTAAGTTTGTAGGACGCCTCGAACCGCGCTGGGCACTGGGAGCATTTAAATTTTTGCTCAGTCGCGTGCAATTCGATGTGTCTCGCAACGTCGGGAAAAATCGGTGAAGTGTACGGGCAGAAGATGCACCTGAACGGCTCTCCTTTCCCTTCAGGCTCCAGACACCGAACATAATTTTCTTCACTTGCAGCCAGCGAAGTGCCCAAGTGCCCCCAATTTGTATGAGCCACATTTCCGAGCTCAGAGGTCGACGGCGATGGTAGAAAAGAATTTATGGGAAGGAGCTCGGGACTGGATACTGCCTCTGAAATTAAAGATGTTAACCAGTGTATGTTAGGGGAAATCGGATATTGTCGTACCTACTCGTGCAGTGGTACAAGAACGCCAGAACCTATGGCTCACGGCACTAAAACAAACTTATGTCGACTAACATACGGTACACGTACATACTGAGAAAATACACCCAGTTGACGATTAATCAAACTATCAGAAGAATTTTCAAGCGAGGACTTTGACTCTTAAACGACAGTGTGTGAATAGTCGTGTATTCAATTTTTGTTGCCTGGCTTGAAATTGTACCACGATAGCACTCGGAAGTGGCCTGCCTTTTTTATTTATTGATTCATTTATTCAAAATACACCTTAAAAGCCCTATTTCGAGGGTACTACATAAAGGTAGGTAAGCAATAGAATGGAAATTCACAATGTGACATGAAAAAAGCCCGCAATAAAAAAAAAATATGACATGCAGTCATGCAAATAAATATCATATACGAACAAGAAATATACCGGGTGCAATGACAACAGCAGGTGAATTGCTAAGTCTAAATACATAGAGTAACATGGGCATCGTAACGTACATGATGGCAAAGGTTGGCACTACTAGAAATGTCGATGTCGTTAGATCGTTTTCAAAGTGGAGATGAGTTCTTGAAATTTAAATGTTTTAAATTCGTTAACGATATTAGACGGTAAGCGGTTCCACACGATGATCGCGGGTGGTATGAATGATTTTGCAAAATGGGATGTGCGGCATAGCATGTGCTTCACTTTAAAGGGTGATGGCGGCGTGGAAAATAGGCGGGAGGTTCCTGAAAGAAATCTTCAAGCAGGGATGGGTGATGATAAAGTTTATGAAAAAGTGAAAGACGGGCAAGTTTACGGCGGAAAGCTTTCAATACTTATACGCAATCCCCTTAAGAATTGTATTTCTGAGAGAGATGTGAGATATAGAACCGAAATTCATTTTTAATGCAGATACTCATACTGTATCATCTTCTTCTCTGTGGGAAGTTGACTACATAGTATTAAACTCAAAGTTGTGATTTATTCATTTCTTTTTTTACTGCAGAATTTAGTCGAAGAAGGATCGACAGTTGGACGGGTTGATAACTGTTCATATTGAAAGGTAGAGGGCAATATCACCACACTACACCTGGTCCTGTTCGATCAGGTGTAGTGTGGTGATATTGGTTTTCCCTTTGCAATGTACCTGCGCTAGTGCACTTGAATGTCGTATCACATGACAGAGTTGTATAAAGAGAGGAATTTTTCGTAATTGCGAATCATCGCTTGTCTGTGTCCTCATTCTCTACGTCTTGCGTTTCTTTTGCGCTGTACCTACCAATATGGAGGATTTCGTCGGTTGCCTCTGAGTATGCCCATGCGCTTTGGAAAGTCAGTTATTTGCCAAGCAGAGTGTTTAGAAGATGTTCGAAGCTTAACTTGCTGCTTTCGAACCAAGAAAAATATCAACAAGAACAAAAGTCTGAAAGTTTTTATTGCAGTGAAGAAACGTTGATAATCGTTGTTATATTAATCTTGCTTTTTCTTAAGTGCATTACGGAACAGCACGTATTGAAGCAGCCTATCTGGAAGAGGCCCGCTTTGAGGCCGTGTTATAAGCGAAAACGATAAACAGAGCCTCTCTAAAGGAGCAGTCGAGCACACTGATGTGTTAGATTTTATGACGGTGCTTTTTCTTAAAAATTAAAGTATTGCCTCACCGGATCGATGATTCTGGTGATATAGTAAGCGAATTGAAGCTGCTCTTGTACCTCTTTAGACCGGGTTCTAGGAGCGCTTCCTTCTCCAAACGTCAGCTAGGACATTCGACGATGCCGGCTCTGATGACACCGTTTACCCTCGCGCATAAAAGTTTAATAATGACAGGGTCCTTATCTTGATAATGACAACCTTTAATGACAAGGTCCTTAATGTGTTTCGCTACATCGACGACTTGTTAACTGTTTTAAACAAGCAACGGACTCTGTCGACTGAGACAACCGTAAACAGTGTTTTAGATGATTTTAGGCAACCTAGAAAAGGGCTGACTTTTACTTTTGAACTATCGGATAATCGCGTGCTTCTGTTTTTAGATATTTGAAGTTTTTACATAGGCACGCTTGCTGAGCTTATTTTTCTCGTGCGCAGTAGGCTCTCCTGCTGTATAATTCTGCCCACTCGAAGGTTGTAAAAACGGGGCATTGCAATCTTCTCCATGGAGTCCTCGCTCCAGAAGTCGTTCGTACATGAGATGCAAGCTAGCTTTCATAATTAATTGAACAGGCTCGTTGAAGTCCGGCTTCTCTAAGTCGGTCTTGAAACCTGTAGTACAAGGGCCTCTGAAGAAGGTGAAGGCTAGAGAAAGCAGGAATGAAATGACGGGGATTGAGAGGCCCGTGGTGGCACCTTGCGCTCACAAAGTTACTCGCGGCCTGAAGAAATTGGCAAACCGATTTAATGTAGCGCTGGCTTCCTCAGCCCGCCGCAAGCTTGGTCAGCTAAGCCGTCGCATAACCTGCGAAAGCAAAAAGGTCGGCTGTCAAAAGAGACATCGACAGTGTTTCGTAGAGTGTGTCGCTAACATTGTCTACGAAATTAAGTTGTCCTGCGGAAAACCCTGTATTGGACAGACGGGACGTTGCGTGAATGACCGACTTAGGAAACATGCAAAAGATATTGAAAATATTGAGGGCGAGAAACTTATCGAACACAGTTGGGCTAGCACCAATTGTACACCAAGGTTCTGCGATGTGGGGATTCTCGTTAAAGGCAGACAGCAGACGGCTCGGGAAACTCCGAAAGCGTTTTACGTCAAAAACGCAGGTTCGAGCTGAGTCACTGACACTTCGCTTTTTCTTTAAGAGGCTGAGGGGGAATTTATTTCACGCCTACTCTGATAAAACTGGTGTGGTTTTCTTGGCGCCTTGTGCATGTGCACTGCGGCAGGAAAGGCTGTATATGTCGACTGTTTCACTTGATTAAAAAGTTGCAATAAGCGCCCGTGTTGTCCTCTTTCTCGTATGTGTCCTCGTTGCGCTGAAAATCCCGGTAAAATGTCTGAAAACCAACTAGCTGAGCAGTTAACTCTTTCAGTAGAGAGTTACGTTTTTAAGTAAATTAAAGGAAATTGGTGTTCAGTCCAATTAGTTTTTATATTTCAAGCTTACAATATGAAGCCAATCCTGATCCTTCCTCCGACGCTGTAAAAGCAGACAGCAGGATGAACAGATTCAAATAGTTGGAGAAGACCAAGGCTTGAGAACAAAGCGGATGGGAGCTTAAGTCGGGAAAGATTGTGTGAGGAGGGTGGGGTGCGGGTATAACAGCGGATGCTGCAGTGTTTTCGATGAGGTTCACCCACTCCCCCCTCTTCCATTTGGATGAAAGGGATGCAGGGGGGGGAGGGGGAGGAGAAAAAGAGGTTACTGTCTGGTCGCCTATCTGCTGTCATCCATATTCGTTTCAAGAACGTGCTCCTTTTTTCTTCTAGTTTACATTTCTTCGCCTATTTTGCTTCGACACTTCAAGCTTACAAGCCGGAACTACTGCGCTTGTGAAGCGATCAGCATACTCGCATTTACATCAGTCAGAATTTTCCCTTTACTGATGTTGTAAATGAAATCAGCGGGGCTAAATTATGCAGTGCAGCCCTTAATTTGTACTTCGCATCCTTGATTTGTTGGCCTGACCTGACCACGATTCTTTGTTTCGTTTGTCCAGGTAGCCTGGTGCTTATGAGCAGAGATTCCAAACATAGGCATTGGCTGCGAGCCCTCGGATTATGCTCACCATAATCGTGAATGCGCATTTTGCGATAGCTATAAATGCTGAACTCCTTGATTAGAAGAAAACGGACATTAATTGACATTTTTCAGGCATCCGTGTTCATTCCCCGCGTACTTCAGCGTTTTTCCTTCCCTTGCTTAGAGTTGCCTCAGCACGCAGTAGACACTATGCACTCGCGAATGATATGCATGCACGTATACAACGGTACGGAAAAAGATGGCGACGTTCAATGACTTTCAAGTTTTAAGTTTTGGAACAAAAATGGTGATATGTATTATCCAGTTGTGGAAGGTCAGGGGACCCCACACAACAAACTCATGCGATAAGCGAGGCTGGCCTGGCAAGAAAAATATTTCCCGCAGCTATATAGTTAGCAGATATTCATGAAATTAAGTAGCTGCCGATTATTAGTCTTATTTGATCTAAAAATCTAACCAGGCTTGGCGACGGCAGACAGATGCATGTCTACTGCGTAGCGGCTTGACAAACATTTTATTTGAGGAAACATGAAGTACACGAAATGTTTGATGACTAGTTCTTAAACTTCGTTAGCTAACCGCATGCTCTAAGCGATGATATAATGGATAGACAGCTAAGCTAAGATAACAGCTACTCCTTAAGGGCAACTGAGTGGATTCGAAGAGAAGGCAAGCATAGCAGGGGGTGGCAGAAAGTTATGCGGGCGGATGAGATTTAGAAATTAGCGGGAATGCGGCGGCCGCAACTGTCGAAGGACAGGGTTAATTTGAGAGACATGAGAGAGGCCTTTGCCCTGCAGTGGGCGTAGTCAGGCTGGTGATGATGATGATTGACATCCGCATTCCATGAAAGATTCATTGAAGTTGCTGAGACGTTCCAGATATCGGAATGAAAGAGACAAAAATTTTATTTCTAAATGAACAAGACTGTTGTAAACCCATAAAGCGCAGCCTGAAAATGCTGTGGTAATGTTAACGCGAAAAGTTCAGAGGAATCGAGGGATTTACCAGTTAACTTAGACTTATAAAGGGTGGTCTATAAAATACTTTTTTTTTGTACCTCTGATCAAATTTCATTTTTTTTCGCCAAGTTGCACTTTGAAGCAAGGAAGAGCTTACGCTGAACGACATTACATTCGCAGTCTCCACTTTATTGGTATCGACATTACACAGAAGGGGCACCATCTGGCTGTCCACGTAAGAACCGAAGCACCTGATGCGCTGTGTCTACTGCTAAAATAATGCGAATTAATAAGAACATGCAGCTGCTGCTGCAAACGTCTGCAGAAAGTTATGCACAAAAATACTGTATGTCCGCCGTACATTAAACAGTTACCTCACGCTTGTCCGCAAAAAGTGGATAGTTATTTCTGCGGTGAGGCATGTGCCTCTATTAAGCATCGTCATCATCTGCGCATATTAATGAAGAACTCACTCCCCGTGTCCGGACATGTGCTCCTTGAGGCTCTCAGTGCTTGAACCCACGAATGAACATAGAGTACAGTTAAAGACCCCTGCTCTCATATGCGTACGCATGTGACGTTTTAAATGCTCTTTTATTCGCCCAATAAGGGCACACTTCACATTTGTAGGGTTTTTCAGCTGTGTGCGTACGCTTGTGCCGAAGTAGCTCGCTAGGTGAGGGAGCTGAAAAACGGCACTGGTCGCACTTGTGTGGTTTTTCACCTGTGTGCGTACGCTTGTGTCGAATTAGATTGCGAGGTGGTACAGCTGAAAAACGGCACTGGTCGCACTTGTGTGGTTTTTCACCTGTGTGCGTACGCTTGTGTCGAAGTAGCTTGCTAGGTGAGGGAGCTGAAAAACAGCACTGGTCGCACTTGTGTGGTTTTTCACCTGTGTGCGTACGCTTGTGTCGAAGTAGCTTGCTAGGTGAGGCAGCTGAAAAACGGCACTCGTCGCACTTGTGTGGTTTTTCACCTGTGTGCGTACGCTTGTGTCGAAGTAGCTTGCTAGGTGAAGCAGCTGAAAAACGGCACTGGTCGCACTTGTGTAGTTTTTCACCTGTGTGCGTACGCTTGTGTCGAAGTAGCTTGCTAGATGAGGCAGCTGAAAAACGGCACTGGTCGCACTTGTGTGGTTTTTCACCTGTGTGCGTACGCTTGTGTCGAAGTAGCTTGCTAGGTGAGGGAGCTGAAAAACGGCACTGGTCGCACTTGTGTGGTTTTTCACCTGTGTGCGTACGGTTGTGTCGAAGTAGCTTGCTAGGTGAGGCAGCTGAAAAACGGCACTGGTCGCACTTGTGTGGTTTTTCACCTGTGTGCGTACGCTTGTGTCGAAGTAGCTTGCTACGTGAAGCAGCTGAAAAACGGCACTGGTCGCACTCGTGTGGTTTCTCCTCAGTGTGAGAGGAGGCCATATGCATTTCAGGTTTGCAGGGCGCCTCAAACACCGCTGAGCACAGGGGATATTTAATTTTTTTCTCAGTCGTGTGCAATAGACCGATTTCACAAGCAGTTGCGCTACGCCACCGCCGCCGCGATGCACTCTGGGAGTTGTGGTACTCCGGCCGGCGGCCGCGTCAGCGCGGTGCGTGGCGCACGCGCGAGAAGCATCCCTGTTTGCGTCGCCACACGGTGTCTCTCTGCATGAATGCTGTATTTGCGGGACAAGTGCGTTCACCTGAGGTGTGTCGTGAGCTCCGACAACTGTGCGAAGCAGAGCGTCCCGGATTTTCCGTTTTCTAGAAGAGAAATGTCCAAACGACATTGCGTAGAAGCTGTTCACGAGATGCAGCCGAAGAAGTGCTGTTGAGTACATTTAGCCGTACTGTCGCTGTTGATCAGTGGACAATGACAAATGGCAAATTTTAAAGTTCTGAACTGTATTAAATGCCTTTTACGCGGCTCTCAGCTTTGAGGCAGTCCCTTAAATTGTTAAAAAGAAGGCAATCGGATTTGCCTTCGTGCTGCGTCGTCAAGCCTTCTTTGCAGCGATTTCTGCCCGGTGCAAGGTTGTAAGGGAACAAGTGTACTAAGATTTATTGTTACATTCAGGAATCCACAATGTTAGCTTGATGCACGTATTCACTCCTGATGTCTCGAGCTCCCATACTAGCGATAATGCTTTCTCTATTTCACGGAATGAGAAAGCGAGGCTATAAAACTGTCGAAATGTGGAATAATTTCCAACGTTTTGTTGCTCACTGGTCGTTGAGTGTACATGGTATTCCAGTAACAGCCACATGCCATTTATGCTGGATATCACCCACATTTTGTCGGTTGTTTTGGATAAAAAAGGTCATCTAGTGTTTACCAAGCAGTCAACCTGTTCAGACTCGTACTACGAAAATAGCGAAAGTGAGTCGTACGGGAGACACCCTGGCAGAAGATTATATTAATCGAAATAAAAAAGTAATTAGTGTATCAATAATCAAAATAAAACTATTCGCCACGAAATTAAATGCCCCTAAACCCTAATTAGGCGTACTCAAAAGCTCCCCGATTGGCTTCTCCTTTTCTCATTTTGTACTGAACACAAGCATTTGTCACATCTCCATTTAGAAAAACGGCATAGCTCGCTTGAATCGCTCACCTTTCCTGCTGGTAACCCGCCGAGCACGTCGTGAGTATACATGCATGTGTTTACGTGAATAAGAAAAAAACAATCGCATGGCCGGTTTTGATCAAGGGCTATGATGAAAAAATAAAGGCAACAAACGCTGTGTGACACGTCTATAGCGAATGCCTAGATGAATACAGCGAATACTGAAACAGCAAAATGAGGTGGCAAGAAATGTAAATACTGTCTGAAGACGTTAATTAAATCGCGTGCATCGCTATGCGTTCAAATGTTCTGCTGACAAAATTAACGAAAGCGGCGGTCATGCGCGTTTTTATCGCCACCTGCAGCATTTTCCAAAGCAAGGTTCGAGGAACAAACGCAGCGTCGCCACCGCGGCCACTCCACTTCATGCGGCAACTGACCACCCTCTCTGCGCTGCTCCTACCGCGATTAGCATTGCACCCCTCGAAACTCCGCCGTGGAGCCTCTGTTTCCTTTATAGAGCTCAACACAATAAACGAAACGGCGGAAAGCTACTGCGGCCGGGCATAATGCCAGTCAAGGCGCAAAGTAATGTAGGCTGTCGTGCAGACCAGACGACGCCACGAAGGACTACAGCCAAGATGGCGGCTGGCTACTTCCGGTAAACGCGCGCATGCGCAGTAGGCTTTGTGAAATCGGTCTATTCGATGTGACTCGCAGCGTCGGGAAAATTCATAGAAGTGTACGGGAAGAACATGTACATCAACTCCTCTTCTGTTGGCTCAAGGTTCTGACACCGAACAGAATTTTCTTCACTCGTAGCCCACGATGGCCCCAAGTCCATCCAATTTGCATCGGCCACATTTCCCAGCTCAGAGATCGACGTCGATGGCAGAACAGAATTCATGGGAAGGTGTTTGGGACTGGATACTGCCTCTGAAATTAAAGTTGTTAGCCAGTGTATATTAGGGAAAATCGGATATTTTCGTACCTACTCGTGCAGTGGTTCATGAACACCATAACCTATGCCTCAATGCGCTAAAACAAACTGATGCCGACTAACATAGGGTACACGTACATACTGAGAAAATACACCAAATTGACAATTATTCAAACTATCAGAAGAATTTTCAGGCGAGGACTGACTCTTAAGCCACAGTGTTCGAATAGTCGTTGATTCAATTCCTGTTACCTGGCTTGAAATTGTACCTCGATAGCACACGGAAGCGGACTGCCTTTTTATTTATTAACTCATTTATTGAAAGTACCCTTAAAGGCCATCTTTGGAGTGTACTACGTTAGGGGGGGTAGGCAATAGAAAGGGCACTTACAATGTGACATAAAAAAACCCCTCAATAAAACCAATTAATATATGCAGTCATGCAAATAATCATCATTTACGAACAAGAAATATACCGGGTGGAAGAGCAACAACAGGTGAATTACTAAATCTAAATACATAGAGTAACATGCGCATCGTAGCATATGGGATGGCAAATGTTCACACTACTAGAACTGTCGATGTCGGTAGATGGTACCCAAAGCGGAGATCAATTCTTGAAATTTAAATGTGTTAAATTCGGTTGCGATATTGTATGGTAAGCGGTTGCATTCGATGATCGTGCGTGGTATGAATGATTTTGCAAAAAGAGATATGCGGCATGGCGTGCGCTTTAATTTAAATGAATGATCGCGGCGTGCAAATATTGGGGCAGGTTCCTGAAAGAAATCTTGACACAGCAATGGGTGATGATTAAGTTGGTGAAAAAGTGAAAGACGGGCAAGGTTACGAGGAAAAGCAAGTTCTTTTAATTGCGTGAGGGCTTTTAAAGCTTTTAAAACTCGGTTGTGCGTAAAGCAACCACCATATCGCGGTGGCGTCTGACGTTTGCGCACTCTGTGTAGCTTTAGGCTTTACATAAGCCCATCAATGCGTTATCCAGTGATGAGCATATATGCAGCTAGCTATGGACGGAAAAATGATAGGTGTAACGTTAAGAGATCGGAAACAGCAGGATTTTGTGAGGGAATAAACGTGGGTTAATGACATCCTAGTCGAAATCAAGAGGAAGAAATGGGCTTTGGCTGGGCATGTAATGCGGCGGCAAGATAACCGCTGGTCCTTAAGTGTAACGATGTTGATTCCAAGAGAAGGCAAGCGTGGCAGGGTGCGGCAGAAAGTTAGGTGGGCGGGTGAGAACAAGAAATTTGCGGGGATACGGTGGGTGCAGTTGGCGAAGGATAGGGTTAATGGGGAGACATGGGAGAGGCCTTTGCCTTGTAGTGGGCGTGGTCATGCTGATGATTATTATTACAACGGCTTGCCTTATTTTCTGGCCACTCTTTGAATTTAGACCATACACTGGTTGAAATCTTTCGAAGCACATAAGTTTCGTTTTGTTTGATGAGGTTCATGTCCCAGTGCGACTCAAGTTATGGGGAACCTCGTAGTGAAGGGCTATGGATATGCTCGCTGACCTGGGGCTTATTAACGTGCACTGACATCAAGCAGCTCTACGGTCTGTAGCATTCCTCGTCCATCGAAATGCGACCAACACCGCCGTAATCGAAGCCGCTGCCGAGCACAGTAACTACCGTGAAGCCGCGGTGGCGGAATTATAAGGAAGGCCATTGCACTTCATTCTAATTATACACTCCATAATTCAGATTGCGACTTTCCAAATTAGTTTGTACCTGAGCAGATCACAATATCTAAGTATTTCACACAAAACTAAGTGACGTCTGAAATTGGTATGAAATGCGACGAATATACAAGCACCGAAATGAAAAAAAAATTAAGAGTCCAGCTCCCCTCCTCCATGAAAGGAAATGTGCAGACTCACGATATGAGAAAGAGCCAGAAAATACAGTCCACGACTGGTTATAAAAACTATGCAAATTATCAACAATAATGGAAGGTGAAGCAAACAAGGAAGCGTGCACAAAGAATACGCGTGATATGTCTGAATTTTAAAATATATGTGAAATATATGGTGTTAACCAGTGAATGGCACACAAGCTAAAGGGCAAGCGTATGTTTTCTGCTTAAACAGGTCAGTTGCAGTTAAATTATTTGCACAACATCATCCTGAGATGGTCAAATGTTTAGGGGAATCCCCCAAGGTGGAGTAGATTTGTAATAAGGGAGTAATTACTCATTGGCATCCACCCGAGCGCAGCCATACGGTTGCAAAGGAAAGCTATACAGCTTTCTCAGAAACTTCGTAGTTAAAGAAAAATTCGTCCTGATCCGGGGTTCGAACCCAGGACCACCGCTACACCGGAGCAGTCGCTCTACCAATTGAGCTAACCAGGACGGCAAGCTTATGGTAGGACGAGAGCGAATTAATCAATAACTCGAAGTGGGAACTGTGTTGGTCAAATGTTTAGGGGAATCCCCCAAGGTGGAGTAGATTTGTAATAAGGGAGTAATTACTCATTGGCATCCACCCGAGCGCAGCCATACGGTTGCAAAGGAAAGCTATACAGCTTTGCAACCGTATGGCTGCGCTCGGGTGGATGCCAATGAGTAATTACTCCCTTATTACAAATCTACTCCACCTTGGGGGATTCCCCTAAACATTTGACCAACACAGTTCCCACTTCGAGTTATTGATTAATTCGCTCTCGTCCTACCATAAGCTTGCCGTCCTGGTTAGCTCAATTGGTAGAGCGACTGCTCCGGTGTAGCGGTGGTCCTGGGTTCGAACCCCGGACCAGGACAAATTTTTCTTTAACTACGAAGTTTCTGGGAAAGCTGTATAGCTTTCCTTTGCAACCGTATGTCTGCGTTCGGGTGGATGCCAATGAGTAATTACTCCCTTATTACAAATCTACTCCACCTTGGGGGATTCCCCTAAACATTTGACCAACACAGTTCCCACTTCGAGTTATTGATTAATTCGCTCTCGTCCTACCATAAGCTTGCCGTCCTGGTTAGCTCAATTGGTAGAGCGACTGCTCCGGTATAGCGGTGGTCCTGGGTTCGAACCCCGGACCAGGACGAATTTTTCTTTAACTACGAAGTTTCTGAGAAAGCTGTATAGCTTTCCTTTGCAACCGTATGGCTGCGCTCGGGTGGATGCCAATGAGTAATTACTCCCTTATTATCATCCTGAGAAAAAAGCGCTCTCAAGTTTGCGTTTTGTCCACAAATGCAGGCCTCACCTTCTTGAAAATGTGTCCCAATGAATGATGGAAGTGCGAATGGTGCGGCTGGTTGAACTTAGCTGTTTGGACGTACATGCCCGATCTCTAATTAGTTTTCGCTAATTTACGATATGCCTAGAGAAGATATAATATCCATGACCGCAATTTCCCCTGAGGTTATAAATATTCATGAGAGTTTTATATAAAACATTGAAGGCGCCGCACAAAAGCACATCCAGCAGTACGGAATTCACAGCTAATATTTTGTGCAATATCAGAGATCAGTATCCACGGCGGAGAATGTTGACTGTGGCATGGAACCCACTACAGACCCCTGAGAAACGAAAAGACAGATGGTGCAGCTTTCGGAAATGTGATCAGAAAAAGATTTTCTAAGCTCGATGTTTCTGTAAATATGCTACCAAACACTCCTAAAAATTAAGGTACTAAAAAACTCCGCATACACGTCTGAACTCCGCATACACGTAGTTCGGTTGCTTACAAGAAAGAGCTACCCCACGACTTCTGCGGCCACAACTCTGTCCGCCAGCCACGAACGAGCGAGAGAAAATGCGCTAGTATTCCGCGATCCTTCGGTCGTCAGAATGTCGCAGAACATGGTTGCTAATGTTTGTTTTTCTTTCTTCGCCTCACTGATTTACCGTTGTACTGTTGTAATATCTCTTTGTGCTCTAGACTTTCTCGAGTACTGCAGTGTTTGTGTCGTTCTGTTTTGCACAATTGTGAATGATTTGTAATTAATTTGAATATTGTCTCTACTGTAAAAAGTGGTGTCCAGTGAACCTTTATTTGATTGTGAGCATTCTCCAGGCTGCAAACGGTGAACGCGACCTTTCCTCGCCACTCCTCACCATTTGTCACTTCGTTGAGGTCATATTCCGACTGAAAGTGCATGACACTTCCTGTGAGAACCTATGTGGGTAGCTGTCCAGGTCGGATGGCAGCCGGTTAAGTGCACCACCCGTGCGTCTGGTGAAAATCCGCGATGACCTTCTGCCTTCAGCTTACGCCCCGTGAACACCTGCCGAGAATGAAAGTTGAATATTTTGAAAAAGGTGAATTTTTGCGAAGTACACTTGAGGCGAAATGTTTACGCGTCAAACGAGTGGCCGAAAAACGTTTTCTCGCGTTGCGATCGAGACAGCGTGCAAAGTACCTGTTGTGCTCCCGTGTTTGTCTCAGCTTACAGTTCCGATCCTGCTTAAACGGGATTTCTGAGATAAAATAACGTATTTCGGGCCTGGCGTTTTGTTACCCCGGTAGTACTTAGTCGCAAAAAGAGAAACCAAGCCAATTTGATGAAAGTAACCGTCTCTTCTCTTAAAGGACAACCATGGGACAACCGCAAGCGCAGCAGAGAAGCTGTCGTTGTACTTTTGATCGTGTGTGGATAGGCTGGAAAGGAAGAGCGTCCATGTATAAAATGGAAACCCCTTGTCGTTTTAGGGAAAAGGCCTCGAGTACGCTAGCCGGGAACGCACCCAACCGATGCAAACGCCATTAGTCTCTCACATGTAGCCTGCACATTATTCAGTCTACCAAGGTTGCGCTGTGGGCGCATCGCAGCATAGAACTATTTTCAGAGAATGAAAACGAGGCTTATGATTGATATAGCACCAGAAATAAGCAAGAAATAGTTAAGCGCTCACATCGGGGATTCCCACTCGCTACGCTGGAACTGATCGAGTCTGTGGCCGCCATTTCTGTTCTGTTTGAAAGAGCTGATAAGCTTCAGCATTTGTTTAGACCCAGATGTTTTCTTGCGGATTTGTTACAGTGCTCGTTTTCACACCCAGATCTGCTTTGGGCAGGTAAGAAACTGCCCACTCCGAGGCACCCCCTCCAAGGAACTCCTGTTAGGGTGTCTTAGTCCATATGCAACAACAAAAAATAATATCTCATCGTATATACATAGCAGTGACGCTTATGACGAGAAAGCAGTACTCTTATAAAGGCATTAAGGTTTAGACAACGGGTGATAAAAATAACTATCTGGAGCTTATAACAGCTCCTCTAGAGTGCGCTTCATAAGATTACCGGCGACGTTTCGGACCATGTCCCTACCAAGCCAGTCACTTCGTGTTGATCTGAAATCAGATGTAATAACTCGATTACATTCCGCCAACTGCCGCTGCTTTTTTTCTGTATTTTATTGCATACCATGGATTTTTGTTAAGCGGTGACCAAAAGTTTGAATCTAATTTCACACTTTGAAATTAAAACGAAATGGATTTTCTTTCGCTCCAAGTTTAAGTTGCAGACATCAATACCGGCAGGATGTATTGTATTTTTTTATTTATTCATACGGTTAACCCTCTGTATGAAGGTCACTACACGGAAGGAAACATAAACATATACAAGAGCAATTCTTTTCGCGAATGTTCAGAGGGAACAAGTTGATTTTCTTCGGAGTGCTTCGCCACATTATGTTCCCTGCGATGCGCTCAGCCACATTATTGGCTTGCAAAGACTGTACCTTGTCTATGGTTATTTTTGGAGCTAACAAGAGGGTTGGAAATATAGTGCCTCCAAGGATCAATCATCATTCCATCAGGTACCAATGGCAAAGAAACGATAATCTGCAGTCATGTCTCGCAGAAATATGGTAAACCATGGAGAGGCGAAGTGCTGCCGTTATCTCCTTTGTATTCACAGAGTTCGCACTCTCAGATTTACGATGGCACCCCTGGAAGAAATAAATGTCATAATACACTGAAAACTCGCGTCATACTGAGACATACCTACTCAGAAATACGAGCAGGTGATTCGATAGACACGAGTTCGCCCCTCCTGATCCGCTGCAAGGAACTGAATGGAACTGCCCTGGAACAGTGTGCGTACCACTACGTGGATTATCTTGCTGGTTGGTTGGTTGGTTGATTTATGGGGTTTAACGTCCCAAAGCGACTAAGGCTATGAGAGACGCCGTAGTGGAGGGCTCCGGTAATTTCGACCACCTGGGGTTCTTTAACGTGCACTGACATCGCACAGTACACGGGCCTCGAATTTCTCCTCCAAAGAAATTCAACCGCCGCGGCCGGGATCGAACCCGTGTCTTTCGGGACAGCAGCCGAGCACCATAGCCACTGAGTCACCGCGGCGGCTATGGATTATCTTGTGCAGGGGATTATCTGGAAAGATTAAAAAAATCAGATAAAAAAAACAGATCAGATGAAACTTTTACCCTCACAGAAATGTTCCCGGCACGACGCGATAACCTGTGCGCGTGGGCGACTCTGCGAAACTTGTTTCAGGCAGAAGGGGCATCTGTGTGGATATGAGTTTTGTTTGTGTCGCCGAGGTGCTGATCAACAAATACTTTTATAGCTGTTGTTCATCGCCAGTGCTGATTATGTGCTTCGGTCATCCCAGGGGTTTAGGTTCTTGTATTAATTCTTGTCTTATATGTTTTTTTTTTAATTTTTTATCTTGGTTTAGTCCGTTTGTCTATCGCACAGCAACGTCACGTTTTTATTTGGGTTTTATCTTGTTGTCACGTGCTGAATTTCCTTGCGCATGCTTACCGAGTGAGAAGTGTTTTTCGACCAAGCTTCAGTTTGCTAGTGCGCTCTTGCCCTGTTCGTTCTCCCTGTGTTTTGCGTGTTTTCTGTGCGCCGGTTTTAGATGCATCGCCAGTTACAATCTCTGGTTCGCGGAAACCACAGTAAACGAGGTTAGGGCTCAGTTGAATCCGGGTCTCTTGAGGCGTCTGGGAACAGTGCTGCCCCCATCGTTCTATCAGCAAGCGAGCTTCAGACCTCAGGGTAGTCGTCGTCTTTCACCACCGAAACGGAGCGTGGCTGCCACGCTACGCCACCGATAATTTGATATCCGTCACTGCCCATATACCTGATTTTCGAGGCCAATCGGCTGGGCTGCCTGATAATCAATAGGGTAGTTAGAAGCACTTGAAGTCTTGCAATTTCTCTTTAAAACTTTTGCCCATAAAGCAGCCCAAGGTGGCAACGATTGCGTGAACGGGCGGAGATCGCCGGTACAGTTGCGACAAGTGTGAAACTATGCATTTCATTTCCCAAATATCGATTTCATTTAAGATCGTGGAAAAGTCGGCTGCTTTGTGCTCTAACATTACAGTGGCGTACAGAGCCTAACCGATATTTCTCACCGCCATAAAGTCAGTACGTTTTAGACATCATGCACGCGCGGCCGCGATGTTTCTGCAGTCCCTCAGCCCCTCATCAAACATCCGCACCGCATCTCGCCATTGCCCTGAAAATGACGGCGTCCATTGGCAGCACAAGAATCTCGTCTATGGCTCTCCTACCAATACAACCGTAACACATGCCACACGCGTAGTTGACAAAAGATTCGGTTGCTGATAACATCTTATAGCACGCATCCAGTACCTGTGCCTGCTCCGATCACGGCGGCATAGCCGATAGTGGCATGCTTCACCACTGTGGGCGTGTTGGGGTAGATACTCACCCGGAAAAATCGAAACCGATTCTCTAGTTTAAGGGTTGCGTGGCAATTACTAAATGTGCATTTTCTGACGAAACAACGTGTTCAATAACTATGGAAGCCGTGCATAAAGTGCTAAGAAAAATAATTAAATATCCACCACTGCTACCGTGATATCACAGCAACTCCAGTACGGCGGCAGAATGAAAACCACGTGAAAAAAGAAAATCTCTGAAAACAGTGGTGCAGAGATGGCATCAACAACAAAAAAAAGCACGAGAGGGATTTTTTAAATATATCATAACAATAACTCCAAAGGAGTACCTCGAGAGGCCTGTCGTAATGACATGCTCCCGAGCCAGACAATTCTTCAGACGCTTGAGCTGTTATCTTCTGGAATACGGAATCAAGAGGCATGAATTTACAAGAAGCGGAGGTTGCTTCCACCGCTTTATGCAGCCTTTGGCAGCAGGGGATATTGAAAGAAAACCGTAACTGCGGATGGAATTTCACCGCAGAGCAGTACGAAACAACTTCAATGTATTCGGATGCAAGTGTAACGCAAACAAGGCGAAGCAAGCGAGCTCTGAAGAGATGAGGTACTGACACTCGGTCTCCTTGTGCTTTGGTCCTTGTTGTTTGATTTCACCTGGTCGCTCAACGTGAAACAAGGGCTTCACGACGTGTCAAAACTGCGCGAGTGCGTAATGGCTATAGTCCGGCTAGCACGGCTGCAAAAGCGAAGCTGTTCGAATGCGCCACCCTCGTGGCACTGCAAATGTCCACGCCTACGCTGCTCTGCATTTCATGCGACGCCACCAAGTGGGATCCACGTGAACTTAAACGCGGGGAAGCGTGTACGCCAACCTTGATCACAGCTTTTCCGGAGCTCAGTATAAGGCCCATCTCTAAAAATGCAGCAGACCGATTGGTTCAGAACTCTGAGATTGTTTGCATGTCATGCGGTTAGCAAAGTTAGCTTCCATGCTGATACCTCGATTCCGTTCAAAAAGCAGCTGCCAGCAGCACTATAACTTTGTATCTGATGGTGAAGTGCAACTTGAAATTGGGTGGCCAAAGGGCCGCGCTGTAACTTCGCTGAACGAAAAAGCCTGATGCCTTGGAGTTTTTACAAAAAAACAACAACAAATTCAGTTAAGATAAAATGCTTTTATTTATTTATTTATTTATTTATTTATTTATTTATTTATTTATTTATTTATTTATTTATTTATTTATTTATTTATTTATTTATTTATTTATTTATTTCATGACCCTCAGGGCCAGAGGGCATTACAGAGGGGCGTGGATTACACACGAAAGGGAAACAAAAAATACAGCTGTAAATACACTTAATAATTAGACATAAAAGAAGCTCACAGAAAAAAACGAATAAACAGGTTACGTCAAAACAAGTAAAAAATTAGCAGCGCATATCGCAGAATGAAAAGAACAACAAAAAGCAACAGCATACAATCAAAACAAACGACAAGAGAAATTACGTTCAAAAAGCAGTAACATGCGCGCATATAAAACAAGTGGAACAACCGTAAAAAAGAAAAAAAATATGACAGTATTAAGGATTCACGAGTTTATGACAGCAACAGGTTGGTTAAAGCAGATTTAAACATAGTATTATCAGAAATTTCGAGGATAGATCCGGGAAGGTGATTCCAGCTTACTGACGCACTTGGGATGAATGAATTGTGACAATGGTTGGTTTGGCATGAAGGAATACCAACCTTATGACGATGGTCAATACGACGTGAAATGTAAAAGGGTGGTAACATCATTTTATTCTTAAGAATGGGATTATCGTAATAAATTTTATGGAACAGGCACAGACGGTATATTTTTCTACGTTGTGACAGCAGGGGTAGTGACAAGCTTGTTTTTTTAGTCGTGACGCTGGAGTTGCGATGATAATGTGAAAGAATGAAACTAGCCGCCCGGTTCTGGACGGATTCCAGTTGATAGATGAGCGTCTCTTGACTGGGGTCCCAAACAGATGCAGCATATTCCAGTTTAGTACGAACTAACGATTTATAAAGAAGTAATTTTACAGAACTATGAGCAAGATAAAAATTTCGGCGTAAGTAGCCCAGCATGCGATTAGCGTTGTTAGTTATATAATCTACATGCGTGTTCCAAGATGATACGCGGGCAGTGAAGTATTACAACGAGAAACACGCATGTGCTTGCATTTCTTAGGGTTTAGTTGTATGCACCAAGTGTTAGCGCAGTCAAGAACATGATCGATATCGGACTGAAGAAGAGTTACATCAGCGTCACTGTTAATTTCGCGGTATATGACACAGTCATCTGCAAAAAGATTAATTGATGAACATATGCTAATAGGCAAGTCGTTGATATATATTAGGAAAAGCAAAGGCCCCAACACAGAGCCTTGTGGTACGCCTGATTCAACTGGCGAAGTGAAGGAGCAAGTGTTATTCACTGTGACAAATTGTGAACGATCAGTAAGAAAAGAATGCAACCATGCAAGAATGTTAGTATCAAGGTTAAGTTTGCTTAGTTTGAAAAAAAGCAGTTGATGTGAAACCTTGTCAAAGGCTTTGGAAAAATCTAGAAATATACAATCCACAATGGAACCCGAGTCAAGGATTGAATTCAGATCATGCGTAAACGATAAGAGTTGTGTTTCACAGGAAAATGACTTACGAAATCCATGGTGATAATCTGTAAAAAAAGGCATTTGACTGTAGGAATGATGCCAGGTGAGAGTAAATTACATGCTCCATGATTTTGCATGGAATGCTCGTTAGATAAATGGGTCTATAATTAAGCGGTGAATGTTTATCTCCAGACTTGTGCAAGGGAATCACCTTCCCGACCTTCCAGTCGCCAGGAATGCAGGCTAGCTGTGTCAAGAGATTGCTGGAAAAGATGAGAGAGAATTATAGCGCTGTATACTTTAGTCCTGATCAGAAACTTTGAATTGATGTTATCAACCCCACATGATGAAGAAATTTTTTGTTTTTCTATCATTTTTTCCACGCCAGCAATATCAAAGATAATAGGGTCCATTGGCAAAAAGTCAGCATCGGGATATGTGTGTGGTACAGAACAAACATTTTTTGAAAAAGCAGAGGCAAAAACAGAGTTTAGAACATTCGCGCACTCATCAGGCCAGATAAGTGCGTCGGCTGAGTCCTTAAGGGCGATAGCAGTATCGTCTCTTTTGTTAACGATGTTCCAGAATTGCCTAGGGTTACTAATTAAAAGAGATGGTAATGTAGTATTGAAAAATGAATCCTTGGCGAGCTTGAGTGCTTTTTTGTATTCGGTAGCTGCGGCCTGATAAGCATTCCAACGATCTTGAGAACCGGTTAGTTTTGCCTTTCGAAAGAGACGTTTTTTCTTGTTACTGAGCCTTTTCAACGTTTGTCTGAACCATGGTGATTGCCGGTTAGATGCGATAACTATGCGCGGAACATATTTATCGACGAGCGATGAAACTTTTTCTGCAAACAAATTCCAGTTGGCGTCCACGGAGCGGTCATGAAAGCTGGGTAAGTAATCGTCTAAACAAACAGACAGTTCACGGTTAACGGCATCAAAATCAGCATTTTTGTAGTCCCGGATATATTTCTTGTAGTTGCTCTGGTGAGGCACGGTGTAGGTTAAAGAAAAATGAAGCAGTAAGTGATCACTTAACCCTTGTAGATACGATATGGGCTGGAAAAGATCAGGTGAAGTGGTGAGCACTAAATCCAAGATGTTAGAAGTAGCAGACGTAATTCGAGTTGCCTGCATTACAAGCTGCGACAAGCTTGTGCGACAAGGATAAGTCAAGTGTTTGACAAAATCGATATTTTGATGTCTAGAATATTATAGAAAACAGATTGCCGGCCCCTGTTAAACAACGGGCTGTATACTGATAGCCTGAATGTGCCGGTCTTCTTTTCATAGCTGCGGTATTTTATCGCTATATCATGTATAGGGGTGGGCACAAGTGCAGATTAGTTCCTTTCGTTGATGAAATGAGCTGCTTGCCATTCTTTCGTCCAAAACGGATATTCTTTCAGTGCAGTGCTAGGCACGATACTTAAAAAAAAAGTGTCGTTCAATACCGACACTCGACGCGCTAAGGAATAGAATTGTGACGTAGATATTTTATTTAAAAGCGCAATCGATTTCTGATGGAGCTACAAGGAAGCGTATCATGGATTCTTCTAAACATTATTGAAGCCACCAATATTTTTGTTCGAATACCATTAGCTAAGTTAGGACCCTTCGCTGTAAGAACCTGAATACGTAATAGTAAACTTGAAGCTGTTTATAACGCTTTTTGTTTGTTACTACATAAATTAGTATGTTGCCTCTCCCTTTGCCCGGCGCTACCTGGTACAAACTCCATACACTTTGGAAAGCCAGTTATTTCCTAAGCGCTCTGAGAGACGTTCGAAGCTGAACATTCTGCATTAGAAGCTAGAAGGAAAGCAGGAAAAATATAAGGGATGCTAGATTTTATTGGAGCGAAGGAACCTTAATAATGTCTTATTTTTATGTTACCTTTTCTTAACGGTATTAGAATGCGCTCAAACCGCTGTTCCGGAAGAACCCTGCGATGCGGCCTGGCTATAGGCGAAGCAGATAAACAGAGTGTCTGTACAGGAGCAGTCGAGCCGGTTGATGTGTTTATTTGTATGACAGTGCGTTTTCTTAATATTTATACTAAACTATTGCCTCGTCGGATCGATGATCATGGCGATATAGTAAGCAAGCGGAAGTTTCACTAGCGCCTCTTGAGAACGGCTTGTTGGAACCGCTTGCTTCTCCAAACGGCAGGTATGCGTCAGCTATGGCATTTGACCATGCCGCCGATGACTACCCCATTGACCCGTGCGTAGAAAAGCGCATGACCTTTATCGTGCTCACAAGGTAAACAACACATGTTCTGTATGCTCCTGAGCATTACGGCCGAAGTCTCATTTCTACTGGCGAGCCGCCGCGGTGGCCAAGTCGTTATAGAGCTCGGCTGCTGACCCGAATGACGCGGGTTCGGTCACGGCCGCGGCGGCCGAATTTCGATGCAGGCGAAATTCTAGATACCCGTGTACTGTGCATTGTCAATGCACGTTAAAGAACACCAGGTGGTCGAAATTTCCGGAGCCCTTCACTACGGCGTCGCTCATAGCCTTAGTTGCTTTGGGACGTTTAACCCCAATAAACCAAACCAAACCTTTTCTACTGGCAACGATCGCAACTAGAAATAGGGGTGAAGAGGTATTGTTCCTACCACAACAGTTCAGTTCAGTTCAGTTCATTTATTTCAGTCATGTACAATGGCTGAGGTGAAAGCAAAAAAAGCTGCGCACGCGGCTTGACAAAGCTCCCATCTCCCGGAGCGGTTTGGCACGGCGATGACAGACAGCAGTAAAACAATAACAATAAAATGCGTAAAATTACAAATATGTACAATGTATTCGTAACAGATCACCAGTATAGTCTCTATACTGTTACACACACGAAAATGATAGTTTAATCACAGCCCATGGATACTTTGTGTATTTTACAGTTGGATATTATTCATTCTTTCGTAAGAACATATTTCTGACAGCGTTATATGAAACAGAAAGGATGGATAGATTAGTGAAAGTGGTTCTATTAAGGAAGGACGGCAACACATACGTGAGAGTTTGAAAACAGTAATTTGTGCGTGGACAAGGTACATACCAATATTCGTAGTGTCTTGTATTGTGAACCGCGGTATTTTCTCGTAGATTTCCAAGGTCTGCCAAAAATGTGGTGTCACAGTGTACCTGAGATTTGTACTTACTAATTGCATGGTACTACTGAATAACCCTTGTATCCATAATGCGGTATTTTGCAAATAGAGTACTCGTAGGTGCTAAGTATGTAGCACCTGCAATTGCTCTGACTGCATTTTTTTGTAATGTTAAAACCTTCGGCCTGTCTTCTCGACCCTTCCGTCATAAAGTGTGCAGAAGGAAATGTATGCGTCGTATATCTACCAAACAACGAACGCAGGAAGAGAGAAGAAAGACGTGGCTTACAGCCTTCGCATCTTCTCTTCATACTTGTACTCCATAGCTTTTTTTCAGTGTGCTCCCTCTTGAGCGAGCGATGCGGGCCGGAAATCTGGCTTACAGCCACTTCAAAATATGCCACACAGTGTGCTTTGAGGATGAGCATCATTAAAATATAGGATAAACTCAAAATGCATTCTGTAAACCAATAGCTCCAATGCTTCCATATATCCAATGCTTGCATATCTGGCAAGCGATAGGTAATACAGATGAACAAGATATGCAGAACGATAGTATCGAAGCTACATGTACAGCCTTTGTCAAAAGTTTCGAGCCCAGGGGGTTGCTTCTGGGCTCCATTGCTTTGCTCGTAATGCAACGTCAGCGTCCCAAATCTCCTGAAGGTAAGAAGTTTTTTGGTCCTGCTCCCTCCGATGCGTAGGGCTTCCACAAGTGCTGCAGGAACGCCACAATAGTGCTTAGAAGCAAACCCCCTGGGCTCTAAACTTTTGATAAAGGCTGTACCTTCGATACTGACTATCACTGCTTGTGAGTCATTTCCTTTGAGTACATAATATACTAACGCCGTTTGTTACGCGCGGCATTCTCTCGCTGCCGTCTGTTTCCCGCAGCAACTTGGCCACGTTCTGTCCCGCGTAAAAATGTTCCCAGTTATCGCCGGATGCGTTTAACTTTTACGAATGGTGTCAGATGTGCCCTGTCAAGAGGCTTTTTCGGGAAAGGGTGGTTCGACATGCACTCTGATTTGTTTATTGCTGCAGCTTTAGTTGCTTTTGCTGTGTTGCTGTCATTTGGGAATTTCTGTGCCTCTAAGTAAAGATGTGCCACATGTGTGAACATTAGCGCCTGCATTGCCGCACAGTCTTTGCGTATCTTGGTGATTACGAAAAGTTCCCATCTAAATGGAAGTGCATTGAAAGATCCTTGTATTCCGATAACCCATGCGTTGCACATAACGTATCACGCATAACGACTCCTTCCTTGCCCTGTAATGAGTCTGGCTTTAAAGCGTTTTGCTATATTACGCTAGAACCATCAAAGTGCTGTGGTTGATTTTTCGCCCGGCCTATAGCGCCGAAACTGCAACATCTCCTTACCCTAGACTTACCACCGAGTGCCTAAGCATGAATTTTTCGTCGCATCGCCGACCATCCTCTCAGCTGAAGTGGTGCTGAATTCTTTGATGAAAGCTATTATCTAATTATCAGGAAGTAAGGAACATGCAGTGATGGGTGAAGGAACCCGTAGTATTCCCTTTTTTCCTCCCAACGCCACGTAGAACTCCCACACCCGGGCTTTTCCGCAAAGGTAGGGCTGAGATACTCAGCAAAACCTGAAAATACCACGGCTCAAAGTGGAAGATGTAAAAATACCCGGAAAGCTTTGAATGACCGGAAAGTCCTGGGCTAAATTGAATTATTTTCATTTCAAACAATAGTTACAGAGGAATGACTGCACTATTATCTGAATCCGAAGCTAAAAGGTAGTTGAGACCCATGCAATTAAGTTCTTGTAATAGTGAATCGCAGCTATAAAAGATATCATTTATAAACATTATGGGGTTTAAATGGGGGAGATAAACAAGTTCTCCCCGCTTTAAGCACGGCTGACTCAGTTCAAAACCGCGCGGACCCCACCCCGTGGTCGCGTACGCTACTGAGCGCACGCCGACCACGGCGGGCCGTGCTCTACGGGAACAAAGGAACGACACAATGGCTGACACAAACAAGGCATTTATTGCTATAGCAACAATAACGCCAGCTAGCAACAAAATACACTGAGGAATCTAGGATGTCCGACTCACCAGCACGGCTACGAGCGAACGTCCGCCCACGCTAGGGCAAAGGGAAGCTCCGAGGCCCGACGGGACGAGGTGGCGGGAGTAAGTTCCAACCACGAGAGGCCCGCGGCACAGAGCGGAGCTTTGCGCGTGAACGTCCACACGCTATCCTGTCCCAGGGAGAAGAGAGCCAGCTATCCCTCGCGCGCGCGCAGCAAAACGCCATCCGTGGCGCTGCGACGCGAGCGCCCTCCCCTGTTAGTTAGAAGTAACCGAACCGAGAGGAGTGCTTTTCGGGGGCAGCTAGCAACAGTGGGGTGCAATGCGGGAAAGTGAACGCAGGGGACGAAGGCGTCCCCACATCCCCCCAACCTTAAATAGACCCACGCGCCTGCAAGTTACATGCTATGGAGCAGTCTCCTGGTCTTCATGCACTTGAGGCAGGTCGTGCAGCGGAGGTCACGCCGACAGGGTGCACGCAGTCTTCCGCGGTATTCCGAAGGCGGCGTGAAGGTCTCCGCTGGGACGACTCGCATGGCCCGCGGGCTATGTGCCCGCAGGCCCGCGAAGAGGAGGGCCGGTTGACCACTGCAGGCCAAGATTCCGCAGTAGTCGCCAGGGCAACAGCAGCCAGAGGTGGCTGCTGTCTGGTCTCGCCACAGCTGCCCCGGATGGATGCGGCGAACAGGATACAGGCCGCTCCGTCGCAGCAGGCGGCAGCGAGACGATGTGCACAGGACAGCAAGCCGCAGTGGCTCCAGATCTGTAAAATTTCCGAAACACACTCCGCATGCCTTTAACGTAGGTCACGGGAGGGGAAACGGCGTACACAACGGCCTGGTGGCTCAATGCTCAACTCGCTAGCAAAACGTGTCGGGCGGCTGTGCAACGCAAAGTTCGAGTGAACAAAGCCCTTTCTTGAGTTGAACGAGAATGCTCAGTTCATGCGAGGTTAAAAAAAAACAGGCGGCCAGCAAAGTGCGCCCCCTCTCAACACCACGGTCCGGTGGTCGTGTCACTTTTGACATGGCGCAGGCAGCTATGAATAGCCTTAGGCCTCACTACCATAGTGGCGGTCGATGACCCCCAACAAAAGACAGACCCGAAACGGGTTTCGTGCGCGCAGCCGCGAGGAGACATCAGCGTTGTGGGGTGGTCCTCCCCGCTCACTGCACAAAGCAGCTTGAGCGATCGGCGCCCACCGTATCGGACGGTGTCGGAACGCCCGGTGCCGAGCTGCAATACCAGCGAGCTCGTTACGGCACCCGTGGCCCCAGGCCACCCGGCTCCCAGAGCCGCGACTCCCAGAGTCGAAAAAGAGACAGCGAGAAAATATATACAGAAAACTCGGACCACCCACGCGGCTTCCGTACTCACTCGCTTCGGGCTCGGCAACTCCGCGGGCGCTAGGCCTCGCGCTCCCTCGATGCGGACCAAGTGGTTCTTGAAGAAACACCAGGAAGAAAACTTCAAAAAAAAAACATGTTGAGCATGTCGAAAAGTTCAAACATGCTACAGCGCAATACACCTCGCACTCAAGAAAGCATGCCGCAGGTCCTAGCGATCAAAATTCACTCTAGGCCTAGCACTTGTCAAGTCCGGACAAAGAGCGTTCCTCGAACCGAACAGACTGCCGTCCAATGTTCCAAGAGCAGGCCCCACGTTGGGCTGCCAAATATGGGGTTTAAATGGGGGAGATAAACAAGTTCTCCCCGCTTTAAGCACGGCTGACTCAGTTCAAAACCGCGCGGACCCCACCCCGTGGTCGCGTACGCTACTGAGCGCACGCCGACCACAGCGGGCCGTGCTCTACGGGAACAAAGGAACGACACAATGGCTGACACAAACAAGGCATTTATTGCTATAGCAACAATAACGCCAGCTAGCAACAAAATACACTGAGGAATCTAGGATGTCCGACTCACCAGCACGGCTACGAGCGAACGTCCGCCCACGCTAGGGCAAAGGGAAGCTCCGAGGCCCGACGGGACGAGGTGGCGGGAGTAAGTTCCAACCACGAGAGGCCCGCGGCACAGAGCGGAGCTTTGCGCGTGAACGTCCACACGCTATCCTGTCCCAGGGAGAAGAGAGCCAGCTATCCCTCGCGCGCGCGCAGCAAAACGCCATCCGTGGCGCTGCGACGCGAGCGCCCTCCCCTGTTAGTTAGAAGTAACCGAACCGAGAGGAGTGCTTTTCGGGGGCAGCTAGCAACAGTGGGGTGCAATGCGGGAAAGTGAACGCAGGGGACGAAGGCGTCCCCACAACATATCGATGAATAAGGCTTACGCATTACAATAGTAGTAGTTGTAAGTGGTTTTGTTAAACATGGTAAATGGCAGGTAAAAGATTGTTGCTAGCCCCGGCATCTGCTATCTCTGCTGGAAGCACCTGAGCTGGAGCAGCGGAAATAAAGGAGAGGAGGCAGTGTGTTGAAGTGAAAAGAAAGAGTTGAGGGGATAGTAGAGAGGGCAGGGGGAGAGGTACGCTGGCAATAAATCTGTATACATATTAACATAATAACATATATACAGGTCGCACGCGCATGCAGGTCTTGCAGAGCATGGTACAAGCACTCGCGCACGACACAAAGCACAAAACAGCTGGAGAGGGGGCGTCCAGCTGTTCATCGACCAAGGTAGCACAGCGGAGCGTTCGGTCACTGCACGTAGCTACCTGACCAATAGACAATTGAAATATTGTTTTGCAAGTACACACCTATGTAGACGGTAAAGGTATCCACTTAAAAACAACAAACAAAAACAAAATGACATTCAGAACACAACAGTGTGAACCTAGAGAAAAAAAACACATCATTCTTGGTGGGTACAGCCGAAATAACAAGACGCAGACACAGAAAGGAACACGTAGAACGTAGACGAAGCTGACTGTCAACTAAAATTTTATTGGAAAACCCGCGCTTTTTGTTTCCTTGTCAAAAAGATCTTGCTTTTATCTCCCGTGGGGTTCGTTCAAGAAGGAAATTTCTTTTCTTGATAGAGAGATTGATGGTGTACTAACGCACCGCTGTCCTGTTTCCCGTATCGCCAATGCCTCCAGGATCTCACGTGTCACTTGGTCTGCAAACCTTTTCATGACTTGAACTTCTTGCAACTTGGGCTCACACTTGCGCACTTTTTTTCCTTTTTTGTTTTCTTTACAATCTCTGCAATGCAGGGCTAGATTGCTGCTTGGGGCACCTGATAGTGATGATGCATGTTCCCTTATCCTATCATTAAGGCACCTTCCCGTCTGCCCTATATATTGTTTGCCACAAGCCAGAGGGATATTATAAACCACACCTTTGACACACTCGCTGAATCTTGTTCGGTGTGCGATCTGGCATTGCTGCTTTTTTTGCCTGTTGACTCGGGCACACATGCTCATTGCCTTGTTCGGTGCAGAGCATACAACCCGGACCCCGTGCCTCTTGCCAATCTTCATGAGGTTGTGGGTCAATCCATGAACATGGATTCATGGATTGACCCACAACCTCATGAAGATTGGCAAGAGGCACGGGGTCCGGGTTGTATGCTCTGCACCGAACAAGGCAATGAGCATGTGTGCCCGAGTCAACAGGCAAAAAAAGCAGCAATGCCAGATCGCACACCGAACAAGATTCAGCGAGTGTGTCAAAGGTGTGGTTTATAATATCCCTCTGGCTTGTGGCAAACAATATATAGGGCAGACGGGAAGGTGCCTTAATGATAGGATAAGGGAACATGCATCATCACTATCAGGTGCCCCAAGCAGCAATCTAGCCCTGCATTGCAGAGATTGTAAAGAAAACAAAAAAGGAAAAAAAGTGCGCAAGTGTGAGCCCAAGTTGCAAGAAGTTCAAGTCATGAAAAGGTTTGCAGACCAAGTGACACGTGAGATCCTGGAGGCATTGGCGATACGGGAAACAGGACAGCGGTGCGTTAGTACACCATCAATCTCTCTATCAAGAAAAGAAATTTCCTTCTTGAACGAACCCCACGGGAGATAAAAGCAAGATCTTTTTGACAAGGAAACAAAAAGCGCGGGTTTTCCAATAAAATTTTAGTTGACAGTCAGCTTCGTCTACGTTCTACGTGTTCCTTTCTGTGTCTGCGTCTTGTTATTTCGGCTGTACCCACCAAGAATTATGAACCAACTAGCTCAGTTTTCTACTCTTTTAAAAACACATCACTCTGGTTTATAATGATGTTGCATTGGTCTTTGAGTATTAATATGTGGAAAAATACTGGCAGTCCGCGAAAGTAGATTCCTAATACTCCTTTCCATTCAGCTGATTTAGTACGCTTATTTAAATGATGAGGCACGTGACACCCGTCAGTAGCTGCACAGTCAATGCGCGTTTCACACACCCCTGTTGCAACATGGGCTAGTTAAGGCTGCCACTGTTTAAACCACAGAAATAATCATCTACAGGCTTTGTCAAAAATATACAGCGCAATCGGTTTGGTTCCAAGCCGTGTTGCGAGGCTCTTTCGCACATTGGATAGTCCTAAGCTTTATACCGTTGAGGACTTAAATTCCACCTGCCTTCATGAGATTAGGCTCCCTGAGTATGAAAGAGGAGCCGCGCTTAAGAGCTCAGAAGCAGACCCCTTGGACTATATACCTTTTACAAAGACTGTACATGCTTATTCATGTGCTCCGCCGTCTGTGTACTGCACAGCAGCGTTTCATTTGTTGCTCTGACCAGACCACAATTCTTTGTTTTGTTTGTCCAGGTAAGCAGGTGCAATATGTGTGCAGAAGTTAGGTTCCAAACAAAGGCATTGGCTGCGAGCCCGCGGAATAGACGTGCCATGATTTTGAATGCACAATTTGCGATACCTATATATACCTGCGACAGCTGATTACAAAAAATAGGACATCGGTTGACAATTTTCAGGAGTCCGTGTTTGCTTCCCGCGTAATTGTCCAGTATTTTTTTTCTCTCCCTTCGTTTTCTAGATTAGAGTCACCTCAGCACGCAGTGCACCTCACGCACTAGTGAATGATACGCATAAACGCATGCGGCAGTATAGAAAAAGGTGGCAATACTCAACGATCTTCAAGTTTTCAAACATTCAGAAAGAGTTTCCGATAAATTACGCCGGTCTGGCAAGAAAGATATTTAGCGCTGCGATATAGGTAGCATTTCTTGCTCGAATTAAGGAGTTGCCATTTATTCGTCTTATTTGATCGAAAAATCATACCAGGTTCGGCGGCGGCTGAAAGATGCATGTCGACTGCGTAGCGGCTTGCCAAACGTTTTATTCGGTTCAACATGAGATGTCTGAAATGTTTGTTGGTATGACCTCAAACATCGTTGGCTTACCACATGCGCTACCCGATGATATAATGGCTAGACCGCGGAAATTGCTCGAAGGTTAGCGATTGAAATCCGCATTCTATCAAAGATTCAAGGAAGTTGCTAACATGTTCCAGAGATTGGAATGGAATAGGCAAAATGTTTAACTGTAGCTGAGAAGCCTCGTTGTAAATCGTTGTAACCTCCTTCCTCCTTCTCTGTGGAGATGCTTGCTGTTCAAGAGGCACTATGCTCAGTGGCCGCCGTTCCCCTACTACCTACGGCTCGCATTGTCATCCGCACCGGCGCTCTTCAAGTCATACGCCTACTACGACGCGTCAGTCGCACCCCAGGCATTTGCCAGGACATCCATCGTCTCGCGGCACGCATCCCGCAGCCAATCCGAATTCAGTGGGTCCCACGAGACCTCCTGAGTTCGCAAAGCCGTGCAGATTCTGCGACCCACCTTGTGACCCCAACTTCGTCTTCGCCTCGAGTCCTAACACTGGATGACAGCACCCTCCTTTTAACAAAAAAGGAACACCTCCGGCGCCGCACACGTGCTCTAATCCCTCCGTGTGCGGTAACCCTCCCCCGTGGTCTTACCCGTGCAGAGGAGGTTGCGCTTCGGAGGATCCGGGTCGGGGTTGCCCTAACTCCGGCCGTTACACGAAAGTGGCCGCAATTCGAAGGTGTATTTCCCCGCCCCGGGTGTCCAGTCTGCAAGAACAGAAATCTTGAGGCCGACATTCACCACCTGCTGTGGGTTTGCCCGGCGCTGAAGCCTACAAGAATTCGGCACCTGGCGGCAGCGGGTCTTTCGCCCGATAACAGTGCTTCATACACCGCTTGGACACAAGGACCTCATCATCGTTCACTGCTCGATTTCATTAGATCAGCGAACCTTTACTCATTTATTTAGGCATCCTCATTTATCATTACATGCCGTTTTATGCCCTGAGGCAATAAACATCGCATTAAAAAAAAATCCATTTAGCGCAGGTCGAGAATGTCGCGGGAATTTTAGCACGGCAAGTAAATGTATGGACACGAATTTGCCATTTAAATAAGACTAAAAGGCCGTCTCCAAACAAATGGTTCGGCGTATCACCGAAGTTGTTTATTAGCTTTAGTCATCTTTCATGTTTTTTCGAGAAGTTGCACTTTGAAGCAAGATAGAGCTTACGCTGAATGATCGTGGTATCCGCAGTCTCTACGTTGCTGGTATCAACTTCACCAACAAGGCACACCACATGACTCTTCACGTAAAAACCGAAGCACTTAATGCGTTGCGTCTACTGCTAAAATAACGCGAATTAATAATAACATGCAACAGAAAGCGGTGAAGGTTAATTACTCCACACTGCAAACGTCTATACAAAAATTCAGTACCAAAATACCTATTGTCCGCCATACATTAAACGTAATAGCTCGCACTTGTCCTCAAAAAGTGGATAATTATTTCATTGGAGAAACATGGGCCACTATAAGGCATCGTCATGACATGCGCACATTTCTGAAGAATTCACTCCCCGTGTCCGGACATGTGCTGTTTGAGGCTCTCAGTGCTTGAACCCACGAATGTACATAGAGTACACAGAAGTACTTGTATTTGGGCGTGTTGGTTCATAACTTTTCAGGAGGACACAGGGGCGCAATAAAAGACACGGACAGAGAAGTAGACAGGGACGAGCGCTCGTCCCTGTCTACTTCTCTGTCCGTGTCTTTTATTGCGCCCCTGTGTCCTCCTGTACATAGAGTACATTTAAAGACCCCTACACTGATATGCGTACGAATGTGACGGTCTAAGTGCCCTTTCTGATACGCCGAATATGGACACACTTCACATCTGTAGGGTTTTTCGTCTTTGTGCGTACGCTTGTGCCGAACGAGCACGCTATTTGTAGCCGTTGTATAAGGGCAATTTTTGCACTTGTAGGGCTTATCACCGGTGTTTGTAGGCTTGTGCCGAGCCAGCGTTTCATCTAAAGCCGCTGCATAAGGGCACCTGTCGCACTTGTAGGGTTTTTCACCTGTGTGCGTGCGCTTCTGTCGAAGTAGCTGTCTTGGTGAGGCAGCTGAGTAACGGTACTGGTCGCACTTGTGTGGTTTTCCTCTGTGTGGGAGGAGGTCCTATGCCTTTTAAGTTCGTAGGACGCCTCGAACACCGCTGTGCACGGGGAGCATTTAAATTTTTTCGCAGTCGCGTGCCATTCGATGTGTCTCACAACGTCGGCAAGATTCGTAGAAGTGTACGGGCAGAAGATGCACCTGAACGGCTCTCCTTTTCCTCCAGAGTCCGGATACCGAACAGAATTTTGTTCACTCGTGAACAGCGATAGCCCCAAGTCCTCCCGATTTGTATTGGCCACATTTCCGAGCTCATAGGTCGACGTCGATGGCAGAACAGAATTCATGGGAAGGTGCTCGGCACTGAATACTGCCTCTGAAATTAAAGTTGTTAACCAGTGTATGTCGGTTAAAATCGGATATTTTCGTGCCTACTCGTGCAGTGGTTCAAGAACGCCATAACCTATGCTCATTGCACTAAAACAAACTGATGCGAACTAACATACGGTACACGTACATACTGAGAAAATACACCAAGTTGACGATTAATCAAACTATCAGAAGAATTTTCAAGCGAGGACTCTGACTCTTAGGCCACAGTGTGCGAATAGTCTTTGATTCAATTTGTGTTGCCTGGCCTGAAAATGTACGTAGATAGCACTCGGAAGTGGCCAGCCTATTTATTTATTTATTCATTTATTGAAAATACCCTTAAAAGCCCTCTTTCGAGGGTACTGCATAAAGGGGGGTAGGCAATAGGAAGGAAATTTACAATGTGACATGACAAAAGCCCACCATAAACAAAATATTATATGCAGTCATGCAAATAAATATCATATAGGAACAAGAAATATACCGGATGCAATAACAACAACAGGTGAATATTCTAAACCTAAGTACATAGAGTAACATGCGCATCATAACATATGGGATGACAAAGGTTGGGACTACTAGAACTGTCCATGTTGTTAGATGGTATGCTAAGTGGAGATCAGTTCTTGAAATTTAAATGTTTTAAATCGGTAACGATATTAGACGGTAAGCGGTTCCACTCGATGATCGTGGGTGGTATGAATGATTTTGCAAAAAGGGATGTGTGGCATGGTATGCGCTTCACTTTGAAAGGATGATGGCGGCGTGGAAAATAGGCGGCAGGTTCCTGAAAGAAATCTTCAAGCAGCGATGGGTGATGCTGAAGTTTATTAAAAAGTGAACAACGGTCAAGTTTACGGCGGAAAGCCTTCAATACTTATACCCAATCCCCTTAAGAATTGTATTTCTGACAGAGATATAAGATACAGAACCGAAATTGATTTCTAATGCAGATACTCATATTGTATCATGAATTCTGTAATAGATTATTGAAATCATGAATATTAATATTACTGGTGGTATCATTAGCTGAGAGAGAAACCTTCTCTGTGGGAAGTAGACTACATAGTATTAAACTCAAAGTTGTGATTTATTCATTTCGTTTTTTACTGCAGAATTTAGTCGAAGAAGGATGGACAGTTGGACAGGTTGATAACTGTTCATATTGAAAGGTACAGGGCAATATTGGTAGCTAAAACAAAGAATTTATTTAGGCACAAAAATAAAACAACAAGACGAGTGTATGAGAATTACTTCTGAAAAATCAATTGCAGTGGGTAAGCCAGCCATCTGTTACGCTAGTCGATAAACAGGTCTCATTCCTTGATAATTCCTAATCTTGTCTTTAAGTTAAAGGGAGAAGGCGGGTTCCTGTTCGATCAGGTGTAGTGTGATTATATTGGTTTTCCTCTTGCAATGTACCTGCGCGAGTGCACTTGAATGTCGTATCACATGACAAGAGTTGTATAGAGTAATTTTTCGTAATAAAAAATTAATTGCGAAATCGCTTGTCTGTGTCCTCATTCTGTACGTCTTTCGTTTCTTTTGCGCTGTAAATAACAATATGAAGGTTTTTGACGGCTGCCTCTGAGTCTGCCCATGCGCTTTGCAAAGTCAGTTATTTGCCAAGCAGAGTGTTTAGCATATGTTCGAAGCTTAGCTTCCTACTTTCGAAACAAGAAAAAAAAATCTACAAGAACAAAAAGGGGGGAAGTTTTTATTGTAGTGAAGTAACCTTGATGATCTCTGTTATTTTAATTTTGCTTTTTTGTAAGTGTATTACAGAACAGCACGTATTGAAACAACCTCTCTGGAAGAGAACCGCGTTGCGGCCGTGTTATAAGCGAAGCAGATAAGCAGAGCCTCTCTACAGGAGCAGTCGAGCACACTGATGTGTCGGATTTTATGAGGGTGCTTTTTCTTAAAAATTAAAGTATTGCCTCATCAGATCGATGATCCTGGTGATATAGTGTAGCGCCAGCGTATCGGCACGCGGAAGAAGACGAAGCGGTGGGCACGCGAAGGAGAACGCTGGCTCGCGCAGAGAACGCTCTGGACTTCGGCCTCGGCCGCAAGCTGCCGCTGCTGCTCTGCCGCTATCTCTTCTCAGGCAGCCCTCAAATAAACGTGGTCGTGGTCTCCTCCTGGGCGACCTTGACAGCTACCTGTACAAGTGGTGACCCGGCGAGCCGCGCCTTCTATCCCAGCGGCGTCCCAGCATGGCAGGCTGGCAAGACCTGGATTTAAACCCCCCGCTCCCAGCGTTCCGGCCTGCAGGCGTCGGCGGGTGCTTCCCCCAACTGGAGGCTGCGATGTGCTTGAGCGGCATTACCATCCAGTGGTTTAAGCACGCAATCCTTTGCGACATTCTCCAGCCGGACCTCCTCTGCCGACTCGCCTGCCCTGCCTCAGGATGCTAGCCCTACAACGAGTTGCGCGCTGCCGTCCTCGTCTACTACGGCGCATCATACTACCCGCTGACGCTGTATGATGAAGCGGACCCACTGTCGCCACCGCCAGCGCCTGCGCCCGCACCAGCATCGCACTCGTCTCCGGCTGCATCCTCGAGAAACAGCACGCCGCAACCGTCACTGGCCAGTACTCTGCCGCTCCAGTCCAGCGTCTCCGGTCCGGCTGCTTTAACACCGACCGCACGCTCGAATTCCTGCCCTCTCGCCAAGGACCAGGCTCAAGACGAGTGGCAGCCACCCGAGCTTCACGACCCTTCGCGTATGCGGCTGTGGCCATTCCGCCTGCACAGCCCTGTCGTTTGGTTTGTGCAGGTGGACTCCCAGCTACACGTGAACGTCGTCCGATCACAGCTCTGGCGGTACCTACTCGTGAAAAGGGAGTTGCCTGCCGATCTCTTTTCCCAGCTTGACCTTCCGCCGCCGGGTGAACACCGTTACGATGATTTGAAGGACGCCTTCAAGTTTTTCGGCGCAAACCTTCGCCGCCCTCCATCCCGCACGGTACAACCTGCTTCGGCTATAGACGCCCATCCACGCTCGAGCACCCGTCCCACGGCTCCTGCCCAGCCCTGCTTGCCAGCTGTGGTGCCTGCCCTGGGATCATCACCAGAAGAGCTCTCTCTCGACACGTGCCCCACCTCTTCGGAAAGTAACCCGACCTGCGGCGCAGCCCCGCTCCTCGTCATATGTTCGCCTGTACCCTCCTGCCCATTTCCGGTGAGCCCATCTCTCCTTCCTGTCGCGAGGCACGCATGCACGCCTCACCAGAGCCTTGTCGCTCATAATTCGCAACCCCACCGTTTACCACGGTTCCCTGGGCATCAGTCGGCTTCGCTAGTAACTCTGCCTCTGCGACTGACAAGACAGCCGCCGAATGTGGCGGCATGCTTGCGACATGGACGCGTCTAAACGGGCCCCATACAGCACCGCCTGCGGTTTCAGCACCAGCGCAGCCCGTTCCTTCCGACGCTCACGTGGCGGACTTGCGCGCTACTCCTCCAAAAACCGCTGCCAGTACCAAAGCCGCCCTTTTCTCGCTCCGCCTTCGCCTGCCTTGCCGTTGCCTCGCCGCCTCACCGCATCAACGCCTCGAGCGCATGCGCCACCGCCTCTACCACTGCTGCTGTAGCAGGTGGAACCTTCTACCACACCGGCTGGGGCGATGCACTTCACACGCTCGCAAATCTGGACGCTGGTCCATCTTCAGGCCATCCTCGAGCGCACTCTCAACTCTACCAGTTGCCCTCAAAACTGGACCACGACCATCTCGTCGCCGCTTTCTGGGTTAATTTTCACGCCTGCTGCCTTTGTCTTCACCGTCGCCTTTCTGCATATCATCGCCCGTTGCGTAGCAGCCACGCTCGACCGCCTGAGATTGGTTCTCCTGCTCGATGGCCTTCCTGAACTACCGACCTGAACTTACCGGCCTTTACTTCCCAGCTCATACTTTTCTGTTTCTCCTACGACCTCCCTTAGAGTTCTCTCTCCTGTTCGCACAAACTAGTCGTTAGTGCTGGCTGCGGGCCACAGTAGCGCCACCGTATCGGCACGCCGAAGAAGACGAAGCGGTGGGCACGCGAAGGAGAACGCTGGCTAGCGCAGAAGGAAGGAAGGGAAAACTTTATTTTCACTAATGGTTTTTCCTGCGGCTTGGGGGCATCTTCGGAGACGTCTTGGTTCTACCCCCAGGAGCCTTCTCTGTCGAAGTCGTCCGCCTCTATTCAGTGGTCGGTGTCCCTCAGTCCAGGGCTCCGCTGGCCAATGCCGCCCTTTGAGCTCGCTGTACCAGACCTTGTTGGTCTTCACAGCGGTCGCTGGACAGCAGAGTCTCCCACTGCTCCACACTCGGGTTTTGTATTTTGGGGACCACGTCTGTGTTTTTGCAGGCCCATGTGATGTGTTATAGGAAAGGTTTTTCGTCGCACCAGCGACATTTGTCCGCGTATATCGTAGGGTGCATTTTATTTAGTATATGCAGGTTTGGGAAAGAGCGTGTTTGTAATTGTCTCTAAGTGAGAGCTTCCTTTCTGCTGAGAGATTTGTGCGGTGGGGGATATCGCATTCTTCTGCCTCTATAGTTTTCTAGTATGGCCGAGTATTCCCTGGGTGCTGGTGCGAGTTCCGCGGTCTCGTCGAATGCTCGGAAAGTAATGTATCCTCGAGCTATCCTGTCGGCCACTAGGTTCCCTGCCACCCCCATGTGCCCCGGTACCCACACAATTTTGTGTGGGATCTTGTCGTTTTGTTCTTCCTGGTTTTTAGTTCTGTCGCTCGCTGCGAGGAGTATACGGAGCGCGTGACGACCTATCCTGCCATTCATGTAATTTCGGCAGGCTGTTTGAGAGTCCGTGAGTATTGTTAGCGACCGCAGAGAAAGCTCTGGACTTCGGCCTCGGCCGGACGCTGCCTCCGCTGCTCTGCCGCTATCTCTTCTCAGGCAGCACACAAATAAACGTGGCCGTGGTCGCCTCCTGGGCGACCTCCACAGCGACCTGTACAATAGTAAGCAAATTGAAGCTGCACATGAACCTCTTTAGACCGGCTTCTTGGAGTGTTTCCTTCTCCAAACGTCAGCTAGGGCATTTGACGATGCCATCGCTGATGACACCGTTTACCAGCGCGCATAAAAGTTTAATAATGACAAGGTTCTTATGTTGATAATGACAAGCTTTAATGCCAAGGTCCTTAAAGTGTTTCACTACATCGACGACTTGTTAATTGTTTTAAACAAGCAACGGACTCTGTATACTGAGACAATAGTAAACAGCGTTTTAGATGATTTTAGGCAACTTAGAAAAGGGCTAACGTTTACTTTTGAATGGCCGGATAATCGCGTGCTTCAGTTTTTAGATTTATATTTAAAGTTTTGACATGGGCACATTTGCTGGGCTTATTCATCATGTGCGCAGTAGGCTCTCCTGCCGTATAATTGTGCCCACTCGAAGGTTGTGAAACGGGGCATCGCAACCTTCTGCTTGGAGTCGTCGCTCCGGAAGTCGTTCGTACATGATAAGCAAGCTAGATTTCGATTTGGTTGGTTTATTAGGGTTTAACGTCCCGAAGCAACTAAGGCTATGAGGGATGCCGTAGTGAAGGGCTCCGGAAATTTTGACCACCTGGGGTCTTTAACCTGCACTGACATCGCACAGCACACGGACCTCTAGAATTTCGCCTTCATCGAATTTCAGCCGCCGCGGCCGGGATCGAACCAGCGTCTTTCGGGTCAGCAGCCGAGCGCCGTAACCACTGAGCCACCGCGGCGGGTGCAAGATAGATTTAAGAATTGGACGGGCTTGTTGAAGCCCGGCTTCTCTGAGTCGATCTTGATACCTGTGTCACAAGAGCCTCTGAAGAAGGTGAAGGCTAGAGCATGCAGGAATGAAATGGCGGGAAATGAGAGGCCCGTGGTGGCAGTGGCACCTTACGCTCACAAAGTTACTCGCGGCCTGAAGAAATTGGCAAACCGATTTAATGTACCGTTGGCTTCCTCAGCCCGCCGCAAGCTTGGTCAGCTAAGCCGTCGCATAACCTGCGAAAGCAAAAAGGTCGGCTGTCAAAAGGGACATCGGCAGTGTTTCGTAAAGTTCGTCGCTAACATCGTCTACGAAATTAAGTTGTCCTGCGGAAAACCCTGTATTGGACAGACGGGACGTTGCGTGAATGACCGACTTAAGAAACATGCAAAAGATATTGAAAATATTGAGGGCGAGAAACTTGTCGAACACTGTAGGACTTGCACCAATTGTACACCAAGGTTCCGCGATGTGAGGATTCTCGGTAGAAGCAGATAGCAGACGGCTCGTGAAATTCCGAAAGCCTTTTACGTCAAAAAAGCGGCTTCTAGCTGATTCGCTGACACTTCAGATTTTCTTTGTGAGGCTGAGGAGTAATGTCTTCCACGCCTACTCTGATAAAATTCCTGTGGTTTTCTTGGCGCTTTGTACATGTGCACTGAAACAGGAAAGGCTATATATGTCGACTGTTTCACCTGATTAAACAGTTGCAATAAGCGCCCGTGTCGTCCTCTGTCTTGTATATGTCCTCGTTGCGGTGGAAATCCCGATAATATAGCTGAAAACCAACTAGCTCAGTAGTTAACTCTCTGCGTAGAGGGCCAGGTTTTTAAATAAATTAAAGAAAATCGGTGTTGAGTCCAATTAATTTTTTTATAATTCAAGCTTACGTTATGAAACCAATCCTGATCCTTCCTCCGACGCTATAAAAGATGAACAGATTCAAGTAGCTGAAGAAAAGACCAAGGCTCGAGAACAAGGCGGATGGGAGCTTAAGTCGGGAAAGGTCGGATGAGGAGGTTGGGGTGCGGGGATAACAGCCGACGCTGGAGCAATTTCGATGAGGTTCATCCACTCCTCCCTCTTCCATTTGGATGAAGGGGTTGGAGGGGGGGGGGGGAGGAGGACAAAAAGAGGTTACTGCCTGGTCGCCTATCTGCTGTCATCCATATTTCTTTCAAGGACCTGCTTCTTTTTTATTCTAGTTTACATTTCTTCGCCTCTTTTGCTTCGATACTTGAAGCTTGTCTTACAAGCCGGAGCTACTTCGCTTGTGAAGCGATCAGTGTACTCACAATTTACGTCAGTCAGAATTTTCCCTTTAGTGATGCCGTAAAAGAAATCTGCCTGGCTGAATTATGCAGTGCAGCCCTTCATTTGAACTTCGCATTGATGATTTGTTGGTCTGAGCAGACCATGATTCTTTGTTTCGATTGTCCAGGTAGCCAGGTGAGATGTCTTATGAGCAGAAGTCAGATTCCAAACATAGGCATTGGCTGCGAAACCGGAGATTATACGTACCATAATCGTGAATGCGCACTTTGCGATATCTATAAATGCGGAAGTCCTTGATTAGAACAAAACGGACATCATTTGACAGTTTTCGGGCATTCGTGTTCGTTCCACGCGTACTTGAGCATTTTTCCGCTGCCTTCCTTCCCTTGATTAGAGTTGCCTCAGCACGCAGTACACCCGATGCACTCGTGAATGATATGTGTGCACCTATACAACGGTACGGAAAAAGATGGCGACGTTCAATGACTTAAGTTTTAAGCATTCGAACAAAAGTTGTGATATGTATTATCCAGTTAGGGAAGGTCAGCGGACCCCGCACAACCAACTCATGCGATAAACGAGGCTGGCCCGGCTAGAAAAATATTTCCGGCAGCTATATATATAGCAGATATTCATCTAATTAACTAGCTGCCAATTATTCGTCTTATTTGATCTAAAAATCTAACCAGGCTTGGCGACGGCAGACAGATGCATGTCTGCTGCGTAGCGGCTTGACAAACATTTTATTTGGGGAAACATGAAGTACACGAAATGTTTGATGATTTGTTAAAAAACATCGTTAGATAACCGCTAGCTCTAAGCGATGATATAATGGATAGACAGCTAAGCTAAGATAGCCGCTAGTCCTTAAGGGCAACGGAGTAGATTCCAAGAGAAGCAAACCGTAACAGGCGGTAGCAGAAAGTTAGCTGGGCGGATGAGATTTAGAAATTTGCGGGAATACAGTGGCCGCAACTCGCGAAGGACAGGGTTAATTGGAGAGACATAGAAGAGGCCTTTGCCCTGCAGTGGGCTTAGTCAGGCTGATGATGATGATGACTGACATCCGCATTCCATCGAAGATTCATGGAAGTTAGTAAGACGTTCCAGAGATCGGAATAAAAGAGAAACAAATGTTTAATTCTAAATGAACAAAACTGTTGTAAATCCATAGAGCGCGGCCTGAAAATGCTGCGGGAATTTTAAGGCGAAAAGTTCAGAGGAAGCTACAGATTTACCAGTTAACTTTGATTTATAAAGGCTGGTCTAAAAAGACGTTTTTTTTGTACCTGTGATCAACTTTCATGTTTGTTTTTTCGGCAAGTTGCACTTCGAAGCAAGAAAGAGCTTACGCTGAACGACATATTCGCAGTCTCCACTTTATTGGTATCGACATTACACAGAAGGCGCACCATCTGGCTGTCCACGTAAGAACCGAAGCACCTGATGCGCTGTGTCTAGTGCTAAAATAATGATAATTAATAAGAATATGCAGCCGCAGCTGCAAATGTCTGCACAAAATTATGCACAAAAATACTGTATGTCCGGCGTACATTAAACAGTTACCTCACGCTTGTCCGCAAAAAGTGGATAGTTATTTCTGCGGTGAGGCATGTGCCTCTATTAAGCATCGTCATCACCTGCGCATATTAATGAAGAACTCACTCCCCGTGTCCGGACATGTGCTCTTTGAGGCTCTCAGTGCTTGAACCCACGAATGAACATTGAGTACAGTTAAAGACCCCTGCTCTCATATGCGTAAGCATGTGAAGGTTTAAATTCCCTTTCTGATTCGCCGAATATGAGCACACCTCACATCTGTAGGGTTTTTCGCCTGTGTGCGTACGCTTGTGCCGAACGAGCGTTTCCTTTAAAGCCGCTGCATAAGGGCACCTGTCGCACTTGTAGGGTTTTTCGCCTGTGTGCGTACGCTTGTGTCGAAGTAGCTTGCGAGGTGAGGCAGATGAAAAACAGCACTGGTCGCACTTGTGTGGTTTTTCACCTGTGTGCTTACGCTTGTGTCGAAGTAGCTGGCTAGGATAGACAGCTGAAAAAGGGCACTGGTCGCACTTGTGTGGTTTTTGATCAGTGTGAGAGGAGGCCATATGCATTTTAGGTTCACAGGGGGCCTCAAACACCGCTGGGCACAGGGGATATTTAAATTTTTTCTCAGCCGTGTGCAATTCGATGTGTCTCACAGCGTCCGGAAAATTCGTAGAAGTGTACGGGAAAAAGATGTACCTCAACTCCTCTTCTGTTATCTCAATGTTCTGATACCGAACAGAATTTTCTTCACTCGTAGCCCGCGATGGCCCCAAGTCCTCCCAATTTGTATCGGCCACATTTACGAGCTCAGAGGTCGACGTCGATGGTGGAACAGAATTCATAGGAAGCTGCTCGGGACTGGATACTGCCTCTGAAATTAAAGTTGTTAACCAGTGTATGTTAGGGAAAATTGGATATTTTCATACGTACTCGTGCAGTGGTTCATGAACACCATAACCTATGGCTCAATGCGCTAAAACAAACTTTTGCCGACTAACATACGGTACACGTACATACTGAGAAAATACACCCAGTTGACGATTAATCAAACTATCAGAAGAACTTTCAAGCGACGACTTTGACTCTTAAGCCACAGTGTGCGAATAGTCTTTGATTCAATTCCTGTTACCTGGCTTGAAAATGTATCTCGATAGCACACGGAAGTGGACTGCCTTTTTATTTATTTATTCATTTATTTAAAATACCCTTAAAGGCCAACTTTCGAGTGTACTCCGTAAGGGGGGGTAGGCAATAGAAAGGACACTTGCAATGTGACATGAAAAAACCCACAATAAAACAAATTATTATACGCAGTTTAAGGAAAATGAATATCATATACGAACAAGAAATATACCGGGTGGAAAAACAAGAACAGGTGAATTACTAAATTTAAATACATAGACTAACATGCGCATCGTAGCATATGGGATGGTAAAGGTTTACACTGCTAGAACTGTCGATGCCGGTAGATGGTACGCAAAGCAGAGATCACTTCTTGAAATTTAAATGTTGAGCGCTACATATGCGCCTATTTTATGAGCGTACATAGGATTCCTCCGAAGCAGGGATGCCGGAAAGAGCATATTGCATCACTGGCATATTTTGTGCGCAAGAAAAAAGTTTGAGCGGTTTACGAGTGTCTTAACAGGTGCTGCAGGCATTCTTAATACGTACAATGCGATAAAGTTCGGTTTACAACTCGCATGTGAAACTAATTTAATACAGCTAGGCTTAGACACGAATGCCCTAAGGCATGATTCAACATGAATTCGACAGAAATTACTCAACAATTGTAGTGTTGAATACGTTCAGCAAAAATTTTGTTGAAATCGCCAGGACCGCGGACCACAGCCTACTGGCTTTGTTCACTTGCTATTGTGTAAGCAGCTGATGGAGGAGATGCTAAGCGCTAAGGAGGAGATCCTAATCATCATCATCAGCCAACTCCTGGTAATTTGCTGCTCACAGAGCCTACGAATGAAAAGCCCAAAACAGAATTAAAGCTGCAGTAGGACGTTCTTGCAAGCTAGTCGGTTGATTTTGAGGAAGAGTAAGACGGGGCGAGTACGGATGCGACTCCGGCTGCCCACGTGCGATGTTGAAGTCCTTTCTTTGCCTCTTGTCCTTGTCCTATTCGCGCAGTCTTGTTCTTACTAAAATTAAATTATTCAAGGCTTGCCATTACAATATCTGAATAGCAGTTAGCAAGCAAAATATTTATGTGTGGGCTTCCACAGGATTTCGAAAACCGACAACTACATATGCAAGAAACAAGACATTCTCTGTATTTGACACAGTCGCTTATTTGAGCAGTCGGATGAGATTACATGTCAGCACAGAGCATTGTAATGCTCCACAGTACAACTATCAAAACATATGCAATTTTTCCGTAACGTCATTTATGTGAGATCGTACCCCTAACATATCCAAATAAGCTGTATAGCGTAGTACTTGGCCTGCCGAATACTTTATAAAAGGAGTCCTTTTCTCTGTTTCAACTAATGCACCTATGGACCTAAATTCACGGTTTGTGTCCTCTGCAAAAGCTTTTGAATCTGAAAATAAACTTTAATTCTCCAATACAGACTACGCTCAGTACAACCAAGCAAAATTTTGTTTAGCAGATGTTGAGTAGGCTCAACGTACATTGGGTTAAAGCTGGTTTCCAGTTGATTCAACAAGAGCTCGACAAGGCTTCACCTGAAGCTGAAAAGTCATTTATGTAAATCAATGTGCCCTCTCGTCTAGATGCTAGCAGAACGCTTTCTTATGCTTACGAAGGCATGCGCGAGGTACCGTAAAACCGCCTCGCGCACGTCACAACCCATGCGGAGCCAGCGGTCATGCTGGCCATCCTGTCGCGGGGCGTGATGAATGCGTTCCTCCAATCAAGTGTTAGCGATGACCAGTTCAGCACCTCGTCTGTTATTTGAATGCTAGGCGCACCGTTAGCTTCGCAATGGAATCCTTCCAACACCTCAGTCCAGTTAGTTGCCGCGACCCGGCTTTCGCAAGGTGAAGTGACTACAGGAGTGATAGGGTACGAGTGACTGGAGTGACTCCAGGGTAGGCTGACGGCACTAACCTCTGAACCTCAATGCGGCTGTTACCGGCTGCTCCAGTTCCTCCATGTTCCGAAGTAGGGCGCCCCCAAGAAATTACTGTCCCCTAAACTGCTCAGAAGGCGCGAAGGCTAGCCGACGGAGAAGGAAACGAGGCTAGGACAGGGTCTTGATTGGTAGCCTAAGCCGTATGAGGCTGTCATTGTAAAAATTCGAAAAAGCGGTGGCCAGTACAGATATATCGCATAGTTCATAGGCATAACTGGCCTGTGATGATGTTAAAGACGCATACAGTGAAAACTTGCTCTTTTTTTAAGCAAACACAGTTATAGAAGTAATTCGATTTCGTTTGTACTGCACTAATGTCTATAAAAATAATCCACTTCAACAAAATATTTATTTAAACAAACTCAAATACTTATGTCCATCAACTATTTCCTCAAGTTTTACCTTCTAAGCCTGACCAGTAAGCGCTGCATGGTCCTAGACAAACACTAAATCTTCCGAAGTGACTTAGTGGCTGTGGAGATCGGCTGCTGAGCCCATGATCGCGGGATCCAACCCGAGCCGCATTTTGACGGAGACAAAATTCAAACGCTCTCATATGAGGCTCGTTATCAGTGCACGGTAAATAACCGCAGGGCTTCAAAACAAAACCGGACCTACCCAGTACTTCGTCTCTCATAATCCATGTGCAGCACTGAGACGTTAAACCCTACCTACCAGGTCATTCCATACCATGCCATGCCGTGTCACACCATAGTATACCATGCGGTAATATACCATACAATACTATACTGGAACGAACCTTAAAATCTCTCAAATAAACTCCGCCATGCAGCGAAAGTAGAAGCTCTTAGCGTAAGAGCTATTTGATGCGCACTCCTTTTAATATTAACACAGCGAGCATTTCATTGACTGCTCCTCCTTAGAAAACCATGAATAGCCTCTTCATAACAACGAAGATCAAGATCCAAATAAAGAAGTAATTGAAGCAATAAGCTAGGGAAAAACAGGCTCATCCACAATTTCCACGTTCATGAAGCGAGCGTTTTCCCAAAATAAAACGCGCGCCTAGCAATCGAAAGTCCCGTTGCCATTTTGCCACTTCGTTGCTGGAACTGCTGCTTAGCGATCAACCAACCTATAAAAAGAGTAGCGCTGCAGGAGTAGCAGCAGTGAAGTTAGTGACGGCTATTTGTTTAAAATAAGCATAGTATTAGCCACCCCTGCACTTTGCTGCGCTAAACGCAGAAGCAAGCAACGCGCTACATCATTAGCTTACCGAGTCAGCAAATGCAGATGCAATTCAGAGCGGAACAAGTTACTGCGTGGACGTACTGCCGGGGCTTCTGAGGATCCAGGCCCTGGCTTGAAGACCAGCGTGCACGAACTTCCTGAGGCGGAGATGCGATCGGAATATCATTCGTCGCTGGCCAGCACGTGTGGCTTACAGGCGCGACTGTGAAAGACTGACGTACTCTTCCCTCTGGTGACAGTTGTCTCCAGGCGTGATCATGTGACCTTCTCCGCGCTGGCAATGAACATGTTTTTTTTCGTATTCCTCTCCTTTCCCATTGTTTTCGGCGCTCGCAAACAACGCATATCCCGACAGCGGTAGTTCTTCGGGATCGTGTAACAGTCTGACCGCCTACGCAGGAGGACTTCGTGCGCGTGAGAACGCTTCCGGTCTCACGGAAATCTGGCCCGCCCTATTGGAGAACTAGGGCTTTCTGGAATGTGTCCGGCGCCCAAGAACATGCCGGCTGCTTCCTCGGCATCACGTTAAAAGCATTGCGGGTTGCACCCAGTTTTATTGCTTTTAAAGACGGAGATCTGCGGTGTGGTATGGTATGGTATGGTATGGTATGGTATGGTATGGTATGGTATGGTATGGTATGGTATGGTATGGTATGGTATGGTATGGTATGGTATATCGTGTTTAGAATCGAAGCTGCACCTGCGCGATCACAGAAGCCCGGTTGTTTTCCATAATGCTATCGCGCGCTGACATCGAACAACGTACGGGCTTTTTTTTCTCTTCGCCTCTATCGACAAGCGGCCACCGAGGCTGGGATTCGACCTAGTGCATTTGTATTAAGCAGCCGTACGCCGAAGCCGTTCAGCCACTGTAGCGGGCTGTAAGAGTAACACGTACAAAATTAAAGGCAAACTTCACTGCCTTTGAGTGTAAAAAGCGAGTTGCAGCATTTGCACGGATTCTCAGGTTGGTTGAGATTATATAAATGCTCTCGTTTACTGGAAGTGCTTTGCGCGTGTCGTCTATTGTCCCCAAATAGACGCCATATAGCTGAAGAGCCGCGTAACACATGGTAGAGAATCGGCGCGCGTGAAATCGTATCCTTTTGTCCGTATTGCGAGAGTAGTTTCTATGCGCACTACATATTGTTATAGATTTGCGAATAGCATTTTTTTCAGAACTGAATCGAATACGAATACTCTAGCGCAGCTGTCGAATCGAATACGAATATCGTTCTTATGTTATGCCATAGGAAGCATAAGAGGGTTCACACGCAGCTTCCGCCCTCTCCGTTCGATGACGTTCTACGTCACACATGCGGTAAATCAGGACGTTCTACGTCCGCCGCTTATGAACGTGGGTGGCGCTGATGAACACTCTCAAGGTTAGGTTACTTGTAAACATAAATACCCCCGAAAGTAGAAGATTTGACAGCCGTCACCGTAGCTCAGAGGTAGAGCACCAGACGCGTAATTCCGAGGTCGTGGGTTCGGATCCTACCGGCGACATGTGGTTGTTTCTTCTTCTGCTTTTCTAATCAATTACTTTAAGCGATGACATATTCAGTAATATTCTAAATTGATCAACACCACAAAATAAATAAATAAAAAATTAAAAATCCCCTGTTCCTTTTGGTTTCTGTGGCTGTTGGCTTCTGTCATATTTATAACGAGCCCCTCATTCCCCTCCCCTTGTTTACTTAATCGAATACTAGTAGAACAAAATCGAATACGAATCGAGAATTTTTTACACGTACTCTCTACTTGACCAAAGAAGATGGCGCCGACCAAAAGAAAGGTGGGAAAATATTGTTTGGTAATATTCGTACCAAATTAGGAATCGTGCGAAACAGTGAAGCCCTAGCGGCGGCCTTAAGGTACTGCGCTATACTTAACAGAGTTACAGCTTCAAAAACGGTACATTTATCTCCGCTAGTAGGAACAGAGTCAGCGACAACCATAGTGTCTATGATGCCTTACAGAATGATTTCGATATGAAGGCAACGTAATGTGTACGTTGGCAGATGGCATTAATTGTAAGAAAATGTATGCACGTCACATTTACAAGGAAGCTCTCCTACCAAGAACACAAGTATCGAGTCACTGAGGTTACTTTAGATTCAGCCACTTCGAATTTGCGATGCCACATAAATAACTTAACGAATAAGCACCTTTGGCACTGGGTTTCAGTTCCCTACTTATTGGTACGCATGCCTATGTTGGGGCTCTTAAACCTCACTTTTATTTAACAAAATTGAAAAAAGAAAACACAGGGCTGCCAGTTTTGTCCTTGGAAATACGACAGAAAGCTCAGTACGACGGCGATCAAACATAGTCTCCAGTGGCCACGCCTGAAGATTCGAAGAAGAAATCTGCGATTAAAGCTTTCTGTAGCATATATCGATTCCAGGCTGGCATTAGTCCCAAGAAATACATAAAACTACCTTCGTATATATCCCAAAGAAAGATGACCCTTCCAAAGGTAAATAACCTGAAGGTAAATAAGTTTGCGCCTTTCGGCAATCTTTTTTTCTGGACACAGCACGCGCTTGGAATCTTCCGCCACTTGTTGCACTAATGACATACGTTAACTCTTTTTCCCACGCTTTGCGTGTATTGATACCGTGTATAACCTTCTGTTTTTCGCATGAAATTCCCTCTGCTGTGTTGCCTCAATGGAAATACAGTTAGTGAATAAATAAAATAAATAAATGATATACGATTTAGTGCACTTAGGCTAATTGCGAATGACGTGCGCTAACACGTAGGTGTTTTGCTACAGTTTCGTTTCCGGTTCAAAGCTTGGCTTTAAAGATTGAACAAGTTTCACACAAACATATTTGAAATCGGCGAGTGGAATCTGTGAGTGGGGGCCGTAGTTGTGCTGCAATAAGACTGGAGGGTTCACTTAAGCTCCGCCGTAAGGATATGACGCAATAGCGTTAACGGTTTCCTTTGGTTCATGCCGTTTAACGCCCCAAAGCGCCTGAGGACATGAGAGACGCCGTTTTGAAGGGCTCCGGAAATTTCGACCACCTGGGGTATATGCAGAATTGGTCATCCTCTACTTGACATGCAGAGGTCGCTGGCAGTCCTAATGCCACTCCTGGCACAGTGGTGTAGCGGTTAAGCAATGCGTCACTGCCCTGCGATGGCAGCTGCTTCCACTGGGGTGGCTTCTGAGACCAAGGTTCCTTGGCGAAATCAGGGAGGGGGGTAAATAAAACGAACGCAAATTCATTAAATGAAGTCTATAACTCTCTTGTAATAGGCATTAGAAAATTTCCTTTTCCTACTGATGATGGCAGCAAATAAATTGTGTATTAAATTACAGCTTTATCATTCCATGTAATAATATATCCATGACAGTCAAATAATGCGTACAGAATGGCTCTTTCTCCATAAGTAGCGGTGGATAATAGGCTATCACACATTTATAGTTACAATAAGAAATACAATTATTATCCTCCGCTACATCTAACCAGAGATATGCGAGGGTCGCACCATATTTATTTGTGCCGGTGCACCTCCATTAGCGTATGCTCCACCTGTCATTCGTAGCGAAGACTGTGTTCCACTTCGAGACGGCAGCATGTGTCACAGGAATCCCTTTTGTGGTTGCAAGTGCACTTTCTTCCTCTGCATGCCAGTAGCCGAGGGGGCGGCATCAATAGTGACCAGCAAGGACAGCCAGCATTGGAAGACATGGTTCTTGTGGAAGAAGGTTTTCAGCTCTCTGTAGATTCACTGGGGGCTTGTGGCACTGTGGGATAAGCAGGCAGCATCCTGAAGAACTGTCTTCTACCGAGTGGAATGCTGGTAGCTATGGCTTCCACTTGCGCGATGTATGCTGGCGTTACCACAGTTGGCGGCCATCCAGGGCTGGTTCCCTTCACTGTTGATATGCGGCGCACTTTCTAGCCTTCCACCCAATAGAAAACTATTGTGTTGTGTTGGGTTAATGGCACATAGGCAACTGAGGCCATCATGCGCCAAGCACAAGGTATAGGAAATAATTTCTGCGCGATTTAATAAAATTGTGAAAAGTGATCAGTGGTGTAAAGAGCCTGAAAGTTTACCTACCTACTAATAACAGAGAAAAAGAGATTTAGGAATGGCTAAAGGTAAAAACATTAAAAAGATCAGGTAGCCTCAGCGTCCATCCTTGGCTGGGCAAGGATGTCGCGGATCCCAACCAATCAAATAAAAACCTCAGCCTATTCCTCAAGAATGAGCAAGTGGCTGAGAGACGTCACGTGATTCACTGGGTCATGATTTATAGCTTCCTGAGACAACCTTCTTCTTTTAAAAATCTAAAAACACAGGACATGTCAACGATGGCATTTTCACTTATGAGTAACGCGGGATGAAAATGAATGGATTGATTATAAAACAGCGAAAAGTACTTTTCCCGTACCTTCCGTTGAAAACTATTTCCGTAGAAAACTATTCTTCAGGATGTGTCCTGCTCTCCGTACACTACCACCAGTCGCCGACGAATCTCCAGGGTACACACATCGCCGTTCCACAGGAACAACGTTGTGAAGTGCTGTTTAACTTACCGGTCATTATCCGTGCTGCCCGCTGGGCTACTGGCATGCACAAGAAGAAAGTGCGCTGGAAACCACAAAATGAAAGCCTCCGACTGGTGCGGCCGCGTGGTAGGTGAAACACAATTCCCACTACTATTGACAGGTGGAGCATGCACTGCGGGAGACACACAAGTGCCAAACTATGTGACAAGGCCCTTGTACACCCTCTTCCGATCTCTGTGCACTAGCTGTTCCTCCCACATTATAGTCCCGAAGGAAATACGAAAAGCTGAAATATAACTCCTTAGTTATACACAGTAAGGTTATTATCAACATGTCCGACTTTCCTGAGATTCATTGTAAGCAGGAATCGCGGTATCTTCGTTGCATGCTCATTCTAGCTCCTGTCAGCACTGGATGCGATAACTACAGTTTTTTTTTTCAAAACGCGGTCAACGAATCGAATTTTCTACCAAAGCTGTTGTACGGTAAGTGTACGCTTAACAGAGTTGTACGTAATCGACTACTTGTAATCGATTACTTGTATTTAACTACATGTTTGTGTAATTTTGTAATCAATTGATCACTTTTCAAAACGATAAATTTTCGGGCAATGCAGTTATTAGAGACTTATAGCATATCATTACCGTGTTTACGTTACCCTTTACCGTGTTACCGGACGCCGGATTTTCCGGTTAGCGCTGCGCACGCTAGATGACGTTTTAGCATACCGTCTCTCCCGTAACAAGTTACCGTAAGGCGAAAACGTATGATGGTGATGGAAGATGCCCCAGCATTAATTTCAAACAAAATACGCATGCATTGCAAGCATTTCTTTGCAGTCAGATGCTGCATGCTCTTTAATCATCTTTTTCTCTGTATATAAAGACGTGCTCACTAGTTTTCTGCTAACGGCCGGCTCAGCGGCTTCGAAAGTACCCTGACCAGTAAAGAATACACACAACGCACTAAGCTAGCGTACGCTGCGCTTACTGCGTTGCGAATGCTGTAAAAAACGCAGCTGCAACACCTTCTGTTTGCCGCACGCAGCGTCGCTTCTTTGGATGTTTGGATATGTTTGGGTTGGTTTGGGTGTATGATTTGGATGTAAATATAGTGGCGCCATCTGGTGACAGTAAGTCAAAGCGCTTGAACTCTCGACTGGAAAAACTTTTTTTTCTGAATTTCGTGGCTAATATTACCAGCACTACCAGAATGTTTTTAATTTTCAAGGAAGAAAATTATGAAAATAGACGGAAATGTTAAAGCTGGCACAGAAGCTACTACAATGTTGTTGCTACTTTGGCTACGCGTATAGTTCGGCCTAACTGCTCGAAAATCGCTGAATTATCTCAGTAGCACGGGATGGTTGTCACTTATACCTCGACGTATGAGTGAGAATATGCAAATTAAGAGCGAATGCCTTCATTTAGAGCGAGAAATGACGCCGAAGAATGCGGCGGCGATGCTGTATTTGGTCCGAAGCGGCCGTGCAGGGCGCCGCCTTGTTTGTTTACGAGCGAACGCTATCTCTATCCGCAACGCTAAAGAGATTCTGTAAATTGTTAAAGTGTTACCGGCCCGGTAATGGGCACGCATGCGCAGATGTCGCCAGCCGAGCCCGGTAAACGGTAACGTAAACACGGTAACGATATGCTATAACTCTATTGTTTTGTAATGAATTAACGGTAATCAGTTCTTTGCAAAAAAGTCAACCGGGGCGAAACGTCCGTGACGATGTGATTACGTCAACTAGTTCGGCCGCGCACGAAGGTGCGCTTGGCGTCCTGATGTGTTGCGCTTTCCGCGGTATTCGTTCTTGGTGTCGCGGGCGCCGTCTATGAATGCTTCTTGCAGTGCGTCATGCCTAGCTAATTTGTTGTAATAAAAAGCTACCCTTTTCTTGGACTGTTAGAAACATCGCAAAGATGGCATAGATGATGAGAAGGAATACTTACAAGATGGGCGTTGACTGCCTGATGATTCATTTAGTTTCAAAGGGCCCTATTTTATAGGCACAACCACCACCCATGCACATCAGACACGCGATCGAGCGATAAGCCTATATTTGTCCGTGCCATCATTGCCTACTAACAGCCCGCTACACAGTTCTATACAGTAAGAAAAAGGAGAATTGATATCGAACCGGCTTATAACCTGGACTGAGCAAAAAATAACCTGCCTTTATCAACACAGAGTGGCATATCTCTTAGCCAGACTGCGTCAAAGGAGAAAAGGGCAAAAACAAGGAACCAGTGTAGACGGTGTCAAAAATTAAAAAATCGATCTCTGTCAAAGGGTGATCAGGACGTATGAAAATTGCAGAAAAAATGGCAGGGATCACCTTGCACAAAAAAGAAACAGCCTACAGGTGTCCGTCCAGAAATCGCAGCTCATTATCAAGTAGTGAAACAGACGTTCTGCTGACACAACTCTCCCAGTTTACAAATAAGAAAAGCTTGGATAATGTCTGGCTTCAGTTTGTCTTTCAGGTACCCAAGAAACTTGGTTTTGTTGAATAGTGGTTCGCAACCATAGCTTTTACAATGGTATGCCAAGAAACCGCCGGATTTATGTTTGCGTCGAAGTTGTGTTCTTAGGCCCTATCCTTATAGCATCTTCCCGTTTGTCCATTGTAAACGCTATTGCAGGTGAGGGGACCTTATAAATAAGTTTGCTCCTTAATTTTGAGTACTTGGTGATGTGTGCTTCTCAGAGCATGATACGTGCATGATACGAGGCAGACTAAAGCACACTGATATCTATTTTCGATCTCCTTAATACTGTGCGACAGCCTGCGAAAATACGGTATAACCTGGCTGTTCGCTTCTTGCTTCGCTTTTCTATCTTTGTTTGGTCTTTTTGTAGAGCAGGCTTTCACAAAGGCTGGGAACAAATGCACTTCCATAACGAGCACTAATAATGCGAGCCACTTACTCACCGAAGCTTTGACTCAAATGATCTGGGCAAGATTTATTGAGAGCTGCCTGAAGATTAGTGCTAGCTACAGTCCGTTTTAGAATGAACACTATCGAAAGGTAGCGCACTTTCCTTGGACCTGGGGTGGCATATCCAGAACACAGGTGGCTCAGAGAAGCGACGACACCTAAAAACTGCATCGCGTTGGCAAAAGAACACTCGCAGGTGAACTTTTGTCCACCTGACTATGTGCTGTAGATGCGCAGGATTACATTAGTGGTAGTCACCATGCTGTCAGGCTGCACCTCTTGTAAGAAGGGAAAATAGGTAATCATCTATGAAGGGGTACACCTTTCTCACATGTAGGCCAATAAGGTTTTCTGAAATTCATCACTCCATACTTGTAAGGTATATCTCGCGCAGCACGGAAGCAACTGAGGAACCTTGGACAGCTTACGAACTGCTGTACTAAAGCTGCTAAGCGAAGCTGATCGCTGTGGGTTCTAAATATTTATTTTATTTTATTTATTTATTTATCGTTCCCCTCAGGGCCAGAGGCATTACAGAGGGGGAGTTGCAGAAACAGAGGAATAAGATTAGAAATATACAGCGTACAGACGAATTTAAATAACACCTGAATTTACAGTGCTAGCTATTGCTTGGTGGAACATCTCGTAATTATTGATGTCGGCAATATCTATGGGAAGGTGATTCCAGTCACGCGAGGTACGCAGAAAAAATGGCTGAGAAAAATATTTGGTGTTAGAAGAAACTAAGCCGACTTTATGATTATGATCAGTACGATGGGATACATAAAATGGCTGTGGGATAAGGCAATCGCGCAGTACAGGATAATGGTAAAACTTGTGAAATAATGGAATACGAGCTACTTTTCGACGAAGTGACAGCAGCGGAAGAGAAAGGCTAGACTTCATAGTTGTTATGCTTGCAGTGCGGTTGTAATTAGTGATGTTGAAGCGCGCAGAGTTATTCTGAACCATCTCAAGAGCAGTAATATGACTGTCGTAAGGAGGATCCCAGACTGATGATGCATACTCCAGTTTCGAACAAATTAGTGTTTTAGAGAGCAAAAGTTTCACAGAAGAAGGAACGTTGAAAAAATTTGCGACCTAAGTAACCTAGCATGGAATTAGCGTTGTTGATTACGTGCTCGATATGAAGAGACCAGCTTAAGTTAGAAGTGATATGAACGCGAAGGTTGCAGGCTCTAAAACATGTTATCAATAGAATGCGAAAGCGAGGCACTATATTTTCTTGAAACACACATG